>NW_006408951.1:77511-93927 GCF_000296735.1 Chrysochloris asiatica
GGCAGTGCAACATTTCCATATACAGACTTCTAGCTATAAGACAGATGAGTCCAACTTGTCAATATATAGAAAGCTAGCTACATGGCAGAGTAGTGCCACATTTCCATACTCACAATTCTAGCTACATAGTAGATGTTTCATATGTGTCAACATACTGAGAGATAGCTACATAGCAGAGTACTCCAACATGTCAATATTCAGAGTTCTAGCTACATGGCAGATATGCACATAGTTTCCATATACTGAGAGCTAGCTACATGGCAAACAGGTCCATGTTTTTCATATACTGAGATCTACCTACTTCACAGATCAATCCAACATATCCACATACAGAGAGCTAGCTACATGTCAGACGAGTCCAAAATGTCCATATACAGAAAGCTACGTACATGGCAGGGTAGTGCAACATTGCTATATACAGAGTTCATTCTACAAGGCAGATTGTTCCAACTTGTCTATATACAGAGAGCTAGCTACATGGCAGTGTAGTGCAGCATTTCCATATACAGACTTCTAGCTACATGGCACATATGTCCAACTTGTACATATACTGAGAGCTAGCTACATGGCAGTGTAGTACCACATGTACATATTCAGGGTACTTACTATCTACATCGCAGATGTGTCCAATATGTCCATATACTGAGAGCTAGCTACAAGGCAGACAAACCCAATATGTTCATATACAAAGAGCTACCTACTTGGCAGATCAATCCAACATATCCAAGTACAGAGAGCTTGCTACATGTCAGATGAGTCCAAAATGCCCATATACAGAGAGCAATCTACATGGCAGTGTAGTGCAACATTTCCATATACAGAATTCTAGCTAAATGGCAGATGAGTACAACTTGTCTATATACAGAGAACTACCTACATGGCAGAGATGTGCAACATTTCAATATACAGATTTCGAGGGACATGGCAGATGTGTCCGACGTGTCCATGCCCTGAGAGCTAGCTACATGGCATACAAGTCCAATATGGTCATATACAGAGACGTACATACTTTTCAGATCAGTCCAACATATCCATGACAGAGAGCTAGCTACATGTCAGACGAGTCCAAAATGTTCATATACAGAGAGCTAGTCACATGGCAGGGTAGTGCAATATTTCCATATATAGAGTTCTAGCTACAAGGCAGATGAGTCCAACTTGTCGATATACAGAGAGTTAGCTACATGGTAGAGTAGTGCAACATTCCCATATACAGAGTTCTAACCTCATGGCAGATGTGTCCCATGTGTCCATATACTGAGAGCTAGCTACATGGCAGAATAATCCAACATGTCCATATTCAGGATAGTAGCTACATTGCAGATATGTCCAACGTGTCCATATACTGAGAGCCACCTTCATGACAGACAAGTCCAATATGTTCATATACAGAGAGCTACCTACTTGGCAATTCAGTCCAACATATCCATGTACAGAGAGCTAGCTATATGGCAGAATAGTCCAAAATGTCCATATACAGAGAGGTAGCCACATGGCAGGGTAGTACAACATTTCCAAATACAGAGTTCTAGTTGCAAGGAAGATGAGTCTAACTTGTCTATATACAGAGAGTTAGCTACATGGCAGAGTAGTGCAACTTTTCCATATACAGAGTGCTAGCTACATGGCAGATGTGTTCAACGTGTCCATATACTGAGAGCTAGCTAAATGGCAGATTAGTGGAACATGTCCATATTCAGGGTACTAGCTACATGGCAGATGTTTGCAACGTGACCACATACTGAGAGTCACCTACAGTGCACACAAGTCCAATTCATATCAAGGGAGCTCCGTAGTTGGCAGATCAGTCTATCATATCCATGTACAGAGAGCTAGCTACATGGCAGACGAGTCCAAAATGTCCCTATTAAGAGGGCTAGCTACATGTGAGGGTACTGCAACGTTTCCATATGCAGAGTTCTAGCTCCAAGATAGATGAGTCCAACTTGTCTACATACAGAGAGCTAGCTACATGGCATAGTAGTGCAACACTTCGATATACAGAGTTCTATCTACACGGCAGGTGTGTCCTACGTGTCCATACACTGAGAGCTAGCTTCATGGAAGACAAGTCCAATATGTTCATATACAGAGAGCTACCTACTTGGCAGATGAGTCCAACATATTCATGTACACAGAGCTAGCTACATAACAGCGTATTGCAATATTCCATAAACAGATTCCTAGCTACAAGGCAGATGAGTCCTACTTGTCTATAAATAGAGATCTAATTACATGGCAGGATTGTGCAGAATTTCCATATTCAGAGTTCTAGCTACATGGCAGATGTGTCCAACGTGTACATATACTGAGAGCTAGCTACATGGCAGAGTAGTGCAACATGTCCATATTCAGCATACTGGCTGCATGGTAGATGTGTCCAACTTGTCCACATACTGAGAGTCACCTACATGGCAGATAAGTCCAACATGTTCATATACAGAGAGCTACCTACTTGGCAGATCAATCCAACATATCCATGTACAGAAAACTAGCTACATGGCACACGATTCAAAATGTCCATATACAGAGATCTAGCTATATGGCAGGGTAATGCAACAATTCCCTATACTGAGTTCTAGCTACATGCAGATATGTCAATGGTATTCATATACTGTGAGATTCCAAAATGGCAGACAAATTAAATATGTTCATATACAGAGAGCTACATTCTTGTTAGATCAGTCCAACATACCCATGTACAGAGAGCAAGCTACATGGCAGACGAGTCCAAAATTTCCATATACAGAGAGCTAGCCACATGGCAGGGTACTGCAACATTTCTATATACAGAGTTCTAGCTACAAGGCAGATGAGTCCAACTTGTCTATATACAGTGAGTTAGCTACATGGCAGTATAGTGCAACAGTTCCATATACAGTGTTTTAGCTACATGGCAGATATGTTCAACGTGTACATATACTGAGAACTAGCTACATGGCAGAGTAGTCCAACATATCCATATTCAGGATAGTAGCTACATGGAAGACGTGTCCAAAGTGTCCATATACTGAGAGCCACCTACAAAACAGACAAGTCCAATACGTTCATATACAGAGAGCTATGTACTTGCAGATCAATCCAACATATCCATGTACAGAGGTCTTGCTACATGTCAGACGAGTTCCAAATGTCCATATACAGGGAGCTAGTACATGGCAGGATAGTGCAACATTTCCAAATACAGAGTTCTACCTACAAAGCAGATGAGTCCAACGTGTCCATATACTGAGAGCTAGCTACATGGCAGTGTAGTACAACATGTCCATATACGGGGTACTAGCCACATCGCAGAGGATTTGAACATGTCTATACACTGAGAGCTAGCTACATTGCAGACAGGTCCAATATGTTCATATAGACAGGTCCCTACTTGGCAGACCAATCCAACATATCCATGTACAGAGAGCTTGCTACATGTCAGACAAGTCCAAAATGTCCACATACAGAGAGCTCACTACATGGCAGGGTAGTGCAACATTTCCATATAGAGTGTTCTAGCTACATGGCAGATGTGTTCAACGTGTCCGTATACTGAGAGATAGCTACATCACATGGTAGTCCAACCAACATGTCCATATTCTGGGAGGTTTCTACATGGCAGATGTGTCCAACGTTTCCATATACTGAGAGTCACCTACAGGGCAGATAAGTCCAATATGTTCATATATCGAGAGCTAACTACTTGGCAGATCAGTTCAACATATCCATGTACAGAGAGCTAGCTACATCACAGAGGAGTCAAAAATGTCCATACACATAGAGCTAGCGACATGGCAGCCTAGTGGAACATTTCCATATTCAGAGTATAGCTGCAAGGCAGATGAGTCCAACTTTTCTATATACAGAGAGCGTGATATATGGCAGAGTAGTGCAACGTTTTCATATACAGTGTTGTAGCTACATGGTAGATGTGTCCAAAGTGTCCCTTTACTGAGAGCTAGCAACATGGCAGAGTAGTACAACATGTTCATATACAGGTTACTAGCTACATCACAGAGGAGTACAACATGTTCATATACTGAGAGCTAGCTATATGGTAGACAAGTCCAATATGTTCATAAACAGAGAGCTACCTTCATGGCAGATCGGTTCAACATATACCTGTACAAAGAACTAGCTACATGGCTGATGAGTCCAAAATGTCCAAATACAGAGAGGTAGCTGCATGGAAGGGTAGAGCAACATTTCCATATACAGAGTTCTAGCTACATGGCAGATGTGTCCAACATGTCCATCTCCAGAGTTCTAGCTACATGGCAGACAATTCCAATATGTTCATATACAGAGAGCTACCTACGTGGCAGACCAGTCCAACATATCCATGTACAGAGAGCTAGCTACATGTCAGACGAGTACAAAATGTCCATATACAGAAAGCTACCTCCATGGCAGGGTTGTGCAACATTTCCATATACAGATTTCTAGCTACATGGCAGATATGTCCAACATGTACATATACTGATAGCTACCTATATAGCATATGGGTTCAAAATATCCATGTACAGAGAGCTAGCTTCATTGGAGAGTACTCAAACATTTCCATATTCAGAGTTCTAGCTACATGGCAGATGTGTCCAACGTGTCCATTTCCTGAGAGCAACCTACATGGCAGTGCAGTATAAAATATCCATGCATAAAGGTCCAGCTACATGCCCGACAAGTCCAAAATGTCTATATACACAGAGCTAGCTTCATGGCCGGGTGGTGCAACATTTCCATAAACAGAGTTCTAGCTACATGGCAGATATGTCCAACGTGTACATATACAGAGAGCTACCTTCATGGCAGATTAGTCCAACATATCCATGCACAGAGAGGTAGCTACATGGCATACGAGTCCAAAATGTCCATTCACAGAGAGCTTGCTACATGGCAGAGTAGGGCAACATTTACATATACAGATTTCTACCTACATGGCAGATGTTTCCAACATGTCCTTTTACTGAGAGCTAGCTACATGACAGACAAGTCGAATATGTTCATTTAAAGACAGCTAACTACTAGGCAGATCCGACCAACATATCCATGTACAGAGAGATAGCTATATGGCAGACGAGGCCAAAATGTCCTTAACAGTGCACTAGCTACATGGCAGGGTAGTGCAACATTTCCATATACAGAGTTTTAGCTATATGGCAGATGTGTCAAAATGTCGATATACTGAGAGCTATCTACATGGCAGATCAGTCCAAAATATCCATTCACAGAAAGCAAGCTACATGACAGATGAGTCCATCTTGTCTATATACAGAGAGCTAGCTACATGGCAGGGTAGTGCAACATTTCCATAATAAGAGTTCTAGCTACATAGCAGGTGTGTCCAACGTATCCATGTACTGAGCACTACCTACATATCATATCAGTCCAAAATATCCATGTACAGATTACTAGCGACATGGCAGAGTAGTGCTACATTTCCATAATCAGAGTTCTAGCTACACGGCACATGAGTCCAACTTGTCTATATACAGAGTAGTGCAACATGTCCATATAAAGGGTACTAGCTGGATGGTAGATGAATCCAACTTTTCCATATATTGAGAGCCAGCTTTATGTCATCTACAAAACAGATGAGTCCAACGTGTCTATATACAGAGATCTAGCTCCATGGCAGGTAAGTGCAACATGTCCATATACAGGGAACTAGCTACATGTCAGATGAGTCCAACTGGTCTATATACAGAGAGCTGGTTACATAGCAGAGTAGTGCAACATTTCCATATATAGATTTCAAGCTATATGGCAGATGTGTTCAACATGTTCATATAAAGAAACCTATCTACTTGGCAGATCAGACCAACATATCCATGTACAGAGAGCTAGTTACATGGCAGATGAGTGCAAAATATCCACATACAGAGCGCTAGCTACATGGCAGGATAGTGCAACATTTCCATATACAGAGTTTTAGCTACATAGCAGGTGTGTCCAAAGTGGCCATACACTGAGAGCTACCTACATGGCAGATCAGACCAAAATATCCATTAACAGAGAGCTAGCTACATGACAGACGACTCAAAAATGTCCTTATACAGAGAGCTAGCTACATTACAGGGTAGTGCAATATTCCCATATACAGAATTCTAGCTACAAGGCAGCCGAGTCCAACATTTCCTTATACAGAGAGCTAGCTACATGGCAGGGTAGTGCAACATTTCCAAAATCAGAGTTCTATCTACATGGCAGATGTGTTCTACGTGTCCATATACTGAGTGCTACCTACATTGCTGATCAATCCAAAATATCCATGCACAGAGAGGTATCTACATGTCAGATGAGTCCAAAATGTCCATATACAGAGAGCTAGCTAAATGGCTGAGTAGTGCAACATTTCCATATACAGAGTCTAGCTACAAGGCAGATAAGTCCAACTTGTCCATATACTGAGAGCTAGCTACATGGCAGAGTAGACCAACATGTCCATAGCCAGGGTAGTAGCTACCTGGCTAATGAGCCCAATATGTCCATATACTGAGAGCTAGCAGAGTAGTGCAACATTTCCACTACTAGCAGAGTAGTGCAACAGACTAGTAGAATATGTTCATATAAAGACAGCTAACTACTTGGCAGATCAAACCAACATATCCATGTACAGAGAGATAGCCACTTGGCAGACGAGTCCAAAATATACGTAATTAGAAAGATAGCTACTTGGCAGAGTAATGCAAAATGTCCATATACAGTGTTTTAACTACATGACAGATGTGTCCAATGTGTCCATATACCGAGAGCTACCTACATGGCAGATCAGTCCAAAATATCCATTCACAGAGAGCTAGCTACATGACAAACGAATCCAAAATGTCCATATACAGAGAGTTAGCTACATGGCAGTGTAGTGCAACATTTCCATATACAGAATTCTAGCTACAAGGCAGATGAGTTCACCTTGTCTACAGACAGAGAGCTAGCTACATGTCAGGGTAGTTCAACATTTCCATAATCAGAGTTCTAGCTACATAGCAGATGTGTCCAACGTATCCATATACTGAGCACTACCTACATGGCATATCAGTACAAAATATCTATGGACAGATAGCTAGCTACATGGGAGAGTAGTGCTACATTTCCATGGTCTGCGTTCTAGCTATATGGCAGATGTGACCTACGTGATCATATACTGAGAGCTACCTACATGGCATAGTAATCCAACATGTCTTTACAAAGAGTACTAGCTACTGAGCTGATGAGTCCAACATATCCATATTTTAAGAGTTAGCTACATTGGAGACAAGTCCAAAATGTTCATATATAAAGAGCTACCTACCTGGCAGATCAGTCCAACATATTCATGTACAGAGAGCTAGCTCCATCGTAGATGAGTCCAAAATGTTCATGTACAGAGAGCTAGCAACATGGCAGAGGAGTGTAACATTTCCATATACAGAGTTCTAGGTAAAAGCAGATGAGTCCACCTTGTCTATATCCAGAGAGCTACCTACATGGCAGGGTAATGCAACATGTTCATATACAGGGTACTATCTACAAGGAAGATGAGTCTAACTTTTCTATATACGGAGAGCTACCTATATGGCAGAGTAGTGTAACATGTCCATATACAGGGTACTAGTTAAATGGCAGATGAGTCCAACATGTCCATATACTGAGAGGAAGCTATAAGTCAGACTAGTCCAATATGTTCATATACTGAGAGCTAACTTCTTGGCAGATTAGTCAATCATATCCATGTACAGAGAGCTAGCGACCTGGCAGACAGGTCCAAAATGTTGATATACAGAGAGCTAGCTACCATGACAAGGTAGTGCAACATTTCCTTATACAGAGTTCTAGCTACAAGGCAGATGAGTCCAACTTGTCTATATACAGTGAGCTAGATAAATGGCAGAGTAGTGCAACATGTCCATATATAGGGTACTAGCTACATGGCAGGTGAGTCCAACATATCCATATACTGAGAGCCAGCTACATGGCAGACAATTCCAATATGTTCATATACAGAGAGTTAGTACATGGCAGGGTAGTTCAACATTTCCATATACAGAATTCTAGCTACAAGGCAGATGAGTCCAACTTGTCTATATACAGAGAGCCAGCTACATGGCAAGGTAGTGCAACATGTCCATATACAGGGTATTTGCTACATGGCATATGAGTCCAATTTGTCTATATAGAGAGAGCTAGCTAATGGCAGTGTAGTACAACATTTCCATATACAGAGAATTAGGTACTTGGCTGATGAGTCCAACATGTCCTTATTCTGAGAGCTAGCTACATGGGAGACAAGTACAATATGTTCATATACACAGAGCTACCTACCTGTCAGATCAGTCCAACATATCCATGTACAGAGAGCTAGCTACATGACAGACGAGTCCAAAATGTCCATATACTGAGAGCTATTTACATGTAAGGGTAGTACAACAATTCTATATACAGAGTTCTAGCTACAAGACAGATGAGTCCACCTTGTCTATAGACAGAGTATGAACTACATGGTAGAGTAGTGCAACATGTCCATATACAGGGTACAAGCTACGTGGCTGATGAGTCCAACATGTCCATATACTGAGAGCTTCCTACATGGCAGAAAAGGCCAATGTGTTGATATACAGAGAGCTACCTTATTGGCACAGCTGTGTATCATATCCACGTACAGAGAGCTAGCCACATGGCAGACAAGTCCAAAATGTCTATATACAGAGAGCTAACTACATGGCACGGTAGTGCAACATTTCCATATGCAGAGTTCTAGCTACAAGGCAGATTTGACCAACTTATCCATATACTGAGAGCTAGCTACATGACAGATTAGTCCAACATGTCCATATACAGGGTACTAGCTACCAGGCTGATGAGTCCAACATGAGCATATACTGAGAGCTAGCTACATGGCAGACAAGTCCAATGTGTTCATATACAGAGAGATACTTTCTTGTCACAACAGTCTATCATATTCATGTACAGAGAGCTAGCTACATGGCAGACAAGTCCAATATGTTCATACACATAGAGCTAGCTATATGGCAGACTAGTTTAGGATTTCCATATACAGAGTTCTAGCTACATGGCAAATGTGTCTTATGTGTCCATATACTGAGAGCTAGCTACATGACAGAGTAGTCCAACATGTCCATATACAGGGTACTAGCCACATGGCAAATGAATCCAACATGTCCATATACTGAGAGGAAGCTACATGGCAGACAAGTCCAATATGTTCATAATCAGAGAACAACCTTCTTGACAGATCAGTCTATCCTATCAACGTACAGAGAGCTAGCTACCTGGCAGACAGGACCAAAATATCGATATACAGAGAGCTATCTACATGGCAGGGTTGTGCAACATTTCCATATACAGTGTTCTAGCTTCATGGTAGATGTGTCAAACATGTCCATATCCTGAGAGCTATATACATGGCAGACATTTCCAACATGTTCATATACAGACATCTTCCTAATTGGCAGATCAGTCTATCCTATCCATGTCCAGAGAGGTAGCTACATGGCAAAGAGATCCCAAATGTTCATATACAGAGAGTTACCTACTAGCAGATCTGTCCAACAAATCCATGTGCAGAGAATTAGCTACATGGCAGACGAGTGTAAAATGTCCATATACAGCGAGCTAGCTACATGGCAGGGTCATGCAACATTTCCATATACAGAGTTCTAGCTACATGGCAGATGAGTACAACGTGGTCATATACTGAGAGCGACCTATATGGCAGAGTAATCCAACATGACCATATACAGAATACTAGCTAGCTGGCTGATGAGTCTAACATGTCCATATACTGAGAACTAGCTACTTGGGAGATGAGTCCAATATGTTCATATAAAGAGAGCTACCTATATGGCAGATCAGTCCAACTTGTCCATATACAGGATACTAGCTACATGGCAGAAGAGTCCAACATGTCCATATACTGAGAACTGGTACATGGAAGACAAGTTCAATATGTTCATATACAGACAGCTACCTTCTTTGCAGATCAGTCCAACATATCCATGTACAGAGAGCTACCTACATGTCAGACGAGTCCAAAATGTCCATATAGAGAAAGCTAGCTACATGGCAGGGTAGGGCAACATTTTGATATACAGAATTCTAGCTACATGACAGATGTGTCCAATATGTCCATATACTGAGAACTATCTACGTGGCAGACCAGTCCAAAATATCCATGAACAGAGAGTGATATGCATGTCAAATAAATCCAAAATGTCCATATACAGAGAGCTAGCTACATGGCAGAGTAGTGCATCATTTCCATATACAGAGTTCAAGATACAGGGCAGTCGAGTCCAAAGTGTTCATATACAGAGAGCTAGCTACAAGGCAGGGAAGTACAACATTTCCATATACATAATTCTAGCTACAAGTCAGATGAGTCCAACTTGTCTATGTACAGGGAGCTAGCTACATGGCAGGGTAGTGCAACATTTCCATAATCAGAGTTCTAGCTACATGGCAGATATATCCAACATGTCCATCTACTGAGAGCTAGCTATATGGCAGATCATTCCAAAATATCCATGTACAGAAAGCCAGCTACATGGCAGAGCAGTTCAACATTTCCATAATCAGAGTTCTAGCTACATGGCAGATATGTCCACCATGTCCATATACTGAAAGCTAGCTACATGGCAGAGTAGTCAACATTTCCATATACCGAGTTCGAACTACATGGCAGCTGTGTTCAATGTGTCCATATACTGGGAGCTACCTACATGGCAGATCAGTCCAAAATATCTATGTACAGAGAACTAGCTACATGTCAGACTAGTCTAAAATGTCTATATACAAAGAGCTAGCTACATGGCAGAGTAGTGCATCATTTGTATATACAGAGCTCAAGATACATGGTAGATGATTCCAAAGTGTTCATATACTGAGAACTAGCTACAAGGCAGAGTAGTCCAACATGTCCATATAAAGAGTACTACCTACAAGGCAGATGAGTCCAACTTGTCTATATACTGAGATCTAGCTACATGGAAGGGTTGTGCATCATGTCCATATACAGGGTACTAGTGACAAGGTGGATGAATCTAACTTGTCTGTATACAGAGAGCTAGCTATATGGCAAAGGAATGCTACATGTGCATGTACAGGGTACTAGCTATCTGGTTGATGAGTCCAACATGTCCATATACTGAGAGCTAGCTACATGGCAGACAAGCCCAATATGTTCATGTACAGAGTGCTACCTTCTTGGAAGATCAGTCTATCATATCCATGTACAGAGAGCAAGCTACATGGCTGACGAGTCCAAAATGTCCATATACAGAGAGATAGCTACATGGCAGGGAAGTGCAATATTTTCATATAAAGAGTTCTAGCTACATGGCAGATATGTCCAAAGTGTCCACATCCTGACAGCTACCTACATGGCAAAGTAGTCCAACATGCCCACATAAAGAGTACTAGCTACAGGGCTGATGAGTCCAACATGTTCATATATTAGGAGCTAGCTACATGGGAGACAAGTCCAATATGTTCATATACAAAGAGCTACCTACTTGGCAGATCAATCCAACATATTCATGTACACAGAGCTAGAAACATGGCAATGTAATGTAACATTTCCATATACAGAGTTCTAACTACAAGGCAGATGAGTTAATTGTCTATATACAGAGAGGCAGCAACATGTTCATATATAGGGAATTAGCTACATGGCAGATGAGACCAACTTGTCTATGTACAGAAAGCTAGCTAATGGGAGGGTACTGCAACATTTCCATATTGAGAGTACTAGCCACCTGGCTGATGAATCAAACATGTCCTTATTCTGATAGCAAACTACATGGGAGACAAGATCAATATGTTCATATACACAGTGATACCTACTTGTCAGATCAGTCCAACATATCCATGTACACAGAGCTAGCTACATGACAGAGTTTTCCAACATGTCCATATACACCGCACTAGATAACTGGCTGATGAGTCCAACATGTCCATATACTGAGGTTGGCTACATGGCAGACAAGTACAATGTGTTCAAATACAGAGAGCTACTTTCTTGGCACAACAATCTATCATATCCATGTATAGAGCGCTAGCTACATGGCAGACAAGTCCAATATGTTCATACACAGAAATCTAGCTATATGGCAGACTAGGCAAGGATTTCCATAAACAGAGTTCTAGCTACATGACAAATGTGTGTTAAGTGTCCATATACTGTGAGCTAGCTACATGAGAGTAGTCCAACATGTCCATATACAGTGTACTAGTTACATGGCAGTTGAGTCCAAACTATCCATATACTGAGAGCAAGCTACATGGCAGACAAGTCCACTATGTTCATATACAGAGAGCTAGTACATGGAAGGGTAGTGCAACATTTCCATATACCGAGTTCTACTTACAAGGCAGATGAGTCCAACATGTCCATATATTGAGAGCTAGCTACATGGCAGACATGTCCAATATGTTCATATACAGGTACTTACCTACTTGACAGATCAGTGCAAATTATCCATGCACAGAGAGCTTGCTAAATGACAGACGAGTTGAAAATGTCCACATACAGAGAGGTAGCTACATGGCAGAGCAGTGCATTATTTCTATACAGAGTTCAAGCTACATGGCAGATAAGTCCAACTTGTACATATACTCAGCACTAGCAACATTGCAGATGTGTCTAACATGTCTATATATTGGGAGCTAGCTACGTGGCAGGCAAGTCCAATATGTTCATATACACAGAGCTATCTGCTTGGCAGATCAGTCCAACATATCCATGTCCAGAGAGCTAGCTACATGGTAGACTAGTCCAAAATGGCCATATACAGAGAGCTAGCTACATGGCAGGGAATTGCAATATTTCCATATACAGAGTTCTAGCTACAAGGCAGATGAGTCCAACATGTCCATATACAGACAGCTACCTTCATGGAAGAGGTGTTAAAATGATAATATACAGAGAGCTGGCTACATGGCAGGGTAGTGCAACATTTCCATATACAGAGTTCTACTTACAAGACAGATGAGTCCAACTTGTCTATGTACTGAGACTTAGCTTCATGGCAAACAAATCCAATATGTTAATATACAGAGAGCTACCTACTTGGCAGATCAGTCCAACATATCCATGTACAGAGAGCTAGCTCCATGGCAGGGTAGTGCAACATTTCCATATACAGAGTTCTAGCTACAAGGCAGAAGAGTCCAACTTGTCTATATATAGACAGATAGCTACATGACAGAGTAGTACAACATTTCCATATACAGAGTTCTAGCTACAAGACAGATGAGACTAAAATGTCCATATAAAGAGAGCTAGCTACATGTTAGGTTAGTGCAACATTTCCATAAACAGAGTTCTAGCTACAAGTCAGATGAGTCCAACATGTGCATTTATTGAGAGCTAGCTTCATGGCAGACAAGTTGAAAATGTCCATATACAGTGAGCTAGCTACATGGCAACGTAGTGCATCATTTTCATATACCGAGTTCTTCTTCCTAGGCAGATAAGTACTACTTGTCTATATACTGGGAACTAAGTACATCACAAACGAGTCCCAAATGTCCGTATACAGAGAGCTAGCTACATGGCAGGGTAGTGCAACATTTCCATATACAGATTGCTAGCTAAAAGGTACAAGAGTCAAAAATGTCCATACACAGAGAGCTAGCTACATGGCAGTGTAGTGCAACATTTCCATATATAGAGTTCTAATTACAAGGCAGATGAGTACAACTTCTCTATATACAGAGAACCAGCTATATGGCAGAATAGTGCAAGATTTACATTTACAGAGTTCTAGCTACATGGCAGATAGGTCCAACGTGTCCATATACTGAGTGCTAGCTACAAGCAGAGTACTCCAACATGGCCATATACAGGGTTCTAGCTATATGGCAGATGAGTCCAACATATTCCATAAACTGAGAGCTAGCTACATGGCAGACAAGACCAATATGTTCATATACAGAGAGCTACCTACTTGGCAGATCACTCCAACATATCCATGTGCAGATAGCTAGTGACATGTTAGACGAGTCCAAAATGTCCATATACCGATATCTAGCTTCATGTTAGGGAGCTGCAGCATTGAAATATACAGAGTTCTAGCTACAAGGCAGATGAGTCCTACATGTTCATATACTGAGAGCTAGCTACAAGGCAGATCACTCCAACCTGTCCATATACAGGCTACTAGCTACATGGAAGACGAGTCCAAAATGTCCATATACAGAGAACTAGCTACATGGCAGCGTTGTGCAACATTTCCATATACAGAGTTCTACTTTCAAGGCAGATAAGTCCAACTTGTCTATATACTGAGAACTAGCTACATGGCAGACTATTCCAATATGCTCATATACAGAGAGCTACCTACTTGGCAGAGCAGTCCAACATATCCATATACAGAGAGCTAGCTACATGGCAGACAAGTCCAAAATGTCCATATGCAGAGAGCTAGCTACATGATAGGGTACTGCATCATTTCCATATACAGAGTTCTAGCTACGTAGAAGATATGTCCAAAGTGTCCATATACTGAGAGCTAGCTACATGGCAGACAAGTCCAATATGTTCATATACAGAGAGTTACCTACTTGGCAGATCAGTCCAAAATATCCATGCACAGAGTTCTAGCCACATGGCAGATGAGTCCAAGGTGTTAATATACTGAGAGCTGCCTACATGGCAGAGTAGTCCAACATGTTCATAAAAAGAGTACTATCTACCTGGCTAATGAGTCCAACATGGCCATAGACTGAGAGCTAGCTACTTGAAAGACAAGTTCAAAATGTTGATATACAGAGAGCTACCTACTTGGCAGTTCAGTCCATCATATCCATGTACAGACAGACAGCTACATGACAGACGAGTACAAAATGTCCATATACAGAGAGCTAGCAACTTGGAAAGGTAGTGTAAAATTTCCATATACCGACTTCTAGCTACAAGGCAGATTAGTCCAACTTGTCTACATACAGATTGCTAGGTACATGGCAGGGTAGTGCAATATTTCCATATATCGAAATCTAGCTACATAGCACATGTGTTCAACATGTCCATATACTGAGAGCATCTTATATGGCAGTTCAGACCAAAATATCCATGCACAGAGAGCTAGCTATATGGCAGACGAATACAAATTGTCCATATACAGAAAGCTAGCTACATGGCAGAGTAGTGCATCATTTTTTTATACAGAGTTCAAGCTAAATGACAGATGAGTCCAAAGTTTCATATACTGAAAGCTAGCTACATGGCAGACATGTCCAACATGTTCATATAAAGAGTACAAGCTACCTGGCTAATGAGTCCAGCATATCCATATACTGAGATCTAGTTACATGGCAGATAAGTCCAATATGTTCATATACAAAGAGCTACCTACTTGGAAGATCATTCCAACATGTCCATGTACAGAGAGATAGCTACATGTCAATTGAGTCCAAAATGCCCATACACAGAGAGCTAGCTACAAGGCAGGGTAGTGCAACATTTCCATATACAGACTTCCAGCTACGTGGCAGATATGTTCAACGAGTCCATATAATGAGAGCTAGCTACATGGCAGACAAGTCCAATACATTCATATACAGAGAGTTACCTACGTGGCAGATCAGTCCAACATATCCATGTACATAGAGCTAGCTATATGGCAGACAAATCAAAAATGTCCATATACATTAAGCTAGCTAGATGGCAGGGTAGTGCAACATTTCCATATACAGTGTTCTAGATACAAGGTAGATGAGTCCAACTTGTCTATATACAGAGAGCTAGCTACATGACAGAGTAATGCAACATTTCCATATACAGAGTTCTTGCTACATGACAGATGTGTTGAACATGTCCATATACTAAGAGTATCCTACATGGTCGATCAATCTAAAATATCCATGCACAGAGAGCGAGCTACATGGCAGACCAATCCAAAATGTCTAGATACAGACAGTACCTACATGGAAGAGTAGTGTATCATTTCCATCTACGGAATTCCATCTACAAGGCAGATGAGCCCAAATATCCACATACAGAGAGCTAGCCACATGGCAGATGAGTCCAAAGTGTTCATAAACTGAGAGCTACCTACATGGTAGACAAGTCCAAAATGTTCATATAAAGAGTACTAGCTACCTGGCTAATGAGCTTATCATGTCCATATACTGAGAGCTAGCTACATGGCAGACAAGTCCAATATGTTCATATTCAAAGAGGTACCTACTTGACAGATCAGTACAACATATCCATGTATAGAGAGCTAGCTATATGACAGACGAGTTCAAAATGTCCATATACAGAGAGTTAGCTGCATGGCAGGGTACTGCAACATTTTCATATACAGAGTTTTAACTACAAGGCAAATGAGTCCAACTTGTCTATATACAGAGAGCTAGCTACACGTCAGAGTAGAGCAACATTTCTACATACAGAGTTCTAGCTATATGGAATATATGTCCAACATGTCCATATAC
>NW_006408951.1:94326-96563 GCF_000296735.1 Chrysochloris asiatica
CAACATGTCCATATACTGAGAGCTAGCTTCATGGAAGACGAGTTAAAATGTCCATATACAGAGAGCTAGCTACATGGCAGTGTAGTACAACATTTCCATATACAGAGTTCTAGCTACAACACAGATGAGTCCAAAATGTCCACGTACAGAGAACAAGCTACAGGGCACTGTAGTGCAACATTTCCATATACCGAGATCTAGCTACAAGGCTGATGAGACCAACTTGTCTATATATACAGAGAAAGGTACATGGCAGTGTATTGCATCATCTCCATATACAGAGATCAAGGTACATGCCAGATTAGTTCAACATAGCCCATAAAATGACTACTAGCTATCTGGATAATGAGGGCAACATGTCCATATACTGAGAGCTAGCTACATGGCAGACAAATCCAATATGTTCATATACAGAGAGTTACCTCCTTGGCATATGAATCCAACATATCCAGGTAGAGATAGCTAGCTACATGTTAGATGAGTCGAAAATGTCCATATACAGTGAACTAGATACATGGCAGAGTAGTGCAACTTTTCAATATACAGAGTTCTAGCTACATGCAGGTATGTCCAACGTGTCCATATACTGTGAGCTAGCTACATGGCAGAGTTGTCAAACATGTCCATATATAGTGTACTAGCTACATGGCAGATGTGTCCAACATGTTCATATACTGAGATATATCTACGTGGCAGACAAGTCCAATATATTCATATACAAAGATCTAAGTACTTGGCAGATTAGTCCAACATATCGATGTACAGAGAGCTAACTACATGGCAGATCAGTCCAAACTATGCATGCCCAGAGATCCAGCTATATGTCAGACAGGTCCAAAATGTCCATATACATAGAGCCAGCTACATTGCAGGGTCGTGCAACATTTCCATATACAGAGTTCTAGCTACTAGGCAGATGAATCGAACTTGTCTATATACAGTGAGCTAGCAACATGACAGAGTAGTGCAATATTTTCATAATCAAAGTTTTAGCTAAATGACAGATGTGCCCAATGTGTTCTTATACTGAGAGCTAACTTCATGGCAGATCAGTCCAAAGTATCCATGCACAGAGAGTTAGCTACATGTCAGACGAGTCCAAAGTTTCCATATACAGAGATCTATCTACATGACAGAGTAGTGCATCATTTCCATATACAGAGTTCAAGCTACATGTCAGACGAGACCAAAATGTCCATATACAGAGAGCCAGCTGCATGGCCCGGTAGTGCAACATTTCGATATACAGAATTCTAGCTACTAGGCAGATGAAGCCAACTTGTCTATATACAGGGAGCTAGCTACATGGCAGGGTAGTGCAACATTTTCATAATCAGAGTTCTAGCTACATGGCAGATGTGTCCAACGTGTCCATATACTGACAGAAACCTACATGGCAGATCACTCCAAAATATCCATGAATGGAGAGGTAGCTACATGACAGAGTAGTACAAAATTTCCGTAATCAGAGTTCTAGCTTCATGGCAGATGTGTCCAACTTGTCCATATACTGAGTGCTAGCTACATGGCAGGGTAGTCCATCATATCCATATACAAAGTTCTAACTACATGGCAGATATGTCCAACGTTTCCATATACTGAGAACTACGTCCATGGCAGATCATTCCAAAATATCCATGTATAGAGAGCTAGCTAAATGGCAGAGTAGTGCAACATTTCCATATATAGAGTTCTAGCTACAAGGCAGATGAGTCCAACATGTACATATACAGAAAGCTATCTACATTGCAGATGAGTCCAAAATAAACATGCACAAAGAGCTTGCTACATGTCACACGAGTCTAAAATGTCCATAGACAGAGAGTTAGCTTCATGGAAGAGTATTGCATCATTTCCACATACAGAGTTCAAGCTACATGGCAGATGGGTCCAACATGTCCATATGCTGAGAGCTAGCTACATGGCAGAGTAGTCCAACATGTCCATATACTGAGAGTGAGCTACATGGCAAACAATTCCAATATGTTCATATACAGAGAGCTACATTCTTTGCAAATAAGTCCAACATATCCATGTACAGAGAGCTATCTACATGGCATACGAGTCCAAAATGCCCATACACAGAGAGGTAGCTACATGAAAGAGTAGTGCAACATTTCCATACACAGTTTTTTAGCTACAAGGCAGTTGAGTCTAACTTGTCTATATACGGAGAGCTAGCTACATGGCAGACAAGTCCAATATGTTCATATACAGAGAGCTACCTACTTGGCAGA
>NW_006408951.1:99833-119059 GCF_000296735.1 Chrysochloris asiatica
AAGATACAATCAAGATGTTCTCTCCTAATCCTATCAATCCTGGTACAATCAAGATAAGCTTTCATGGTAGACAAGATAAGTTACAGGGTAGACAAGTCCAATTTGTTCATATAAAGAGAGCTAGCTACATGGCAGAACATTCCAACATATCCATGTACAAAGAGCTAGCTACATGGCAGACGAGTCCAAAATGCCCATATACAGAGACCTAGCTACATGGCAGGGTAGTGAAACATTTCAATATAAAGATTTCTAGCTACATGACAGATGTGTCCAACGTGTCCATAATCTGAGACCAAACTTCATTGCAGATCAGTCAAAAATATTCATGCACTGAGAGCTAGCTGCATGTCACGTGAGTCCAAAATATCCATATACAGAGAGCTAGCTACATGGCAGAGTAGTGAACATTTCCATATACAGAGTTCTAGCTACATGGCCGATGTGTTCAACGTGTCCATATAATGAGAGCTAACTACATGGAAGAGTAGTCCACCATGTCCATATACACGGTACTATCTACATGGCAGATGAGTCCAACATGTCCATATATGTAGAGCTAGCTACATGGCATATCAGTCCAACGAATCCATGTACAGTGTTTTAGCTACAAGTCAGACATATACAGAGAGCTACCTACTTGTCAGATTAGTCCAACATATCTATGTACAGAGTTCTTGCTACATGGCAGACGAGTATAAAATGTCCATATACAGAGAACTAGCTACATGGTAGGGTAGTGCAACATTTCCATATACTGAGTTCTGGCTACATGGCAGATGTGTCCAACATGTCCATATACTGGGAGCTACCTACATGGAAGATCACTCCAAAATATCCATGCACAGAGATCTAGCTACATGTTAGACGAATCCAAAATATCCATATTCTGAGAACTTGCTACGTGGCAGAATAGTGCATCATTTCCATAAACAGATTTCAAGCTACATGGCAGAAAAGTCTAAAATGTCCAAACAGAGAGAGCTACCTACATGGCAGGGTAGTGCAACATTTCCCTATACAGAGTTCTAGTTACAAGGCAGATGAGTCCAACATGTCTATATACAGACAGCTAACCACATGGCAGTTAAGTCCAAAGTATCCATGCACAGAGAGCTAGCTACATGTCAGACGAGTCAAAAATGTCCATATATAGAGAGCTTCATGGCAGGGTAGTGCATCATTTCCATATACAGAGTTTAAGCTCCAAGGCAGACGAGTCCAAAATGTTCACATACAGAGAGCTAGCTTCATGGCAGGGTAGTGCTACATTATCATAATCAGAGTTCTAGTTACATGGCAGATGTGTCCAACGTGTCCATATACTGACAGCTAACTAAATGGCAGATCAACCCAAAATATCCATTTATAGAAAACTAGCTAGATGGCAGAGTAGGGCAACATTTCCATATGCAGACTTCTAGCTTCAAGGCAGATGAGTCCAACTTATCTATTTACAGAGAGCTAGCTACATGGCAGAGTAGAGCAATAGAGGTACTATCTCCCTGGCTGATGAGTCCAACATTTCCATATACTGAAAGCTAGCTACATGGGATATAAGTCCAATATGTTCATATACAGAGAGCTCCCTAGTTGGAAGATCAGTCCAACATATCCATGTACAGAGACCTAGCTACATGGCAGACGAGTCCAAAATGTCCATATACAGATAGTTAGCTACATGGCAGGGTAGTGCAACATTTCCATATACAGAATTCTAGCTACAAGCAGAAGTTTTCATCTTTCCTATATACAGAAAGCTACATACATGTCAGGGTAGTGCAACATTTCCATATGCAGAGTTCTAGCTACAAGGCAGATGAGTCCAACTTCTATATATAGAGAGAGCTAGCTACAAGAATGGGTATTGCAACATTTCCAAATACACATGGCATGTGTTTCCAACGTTTCCTTATACTGAGAGCTCGCTACATTGCAGACAAATCTAATATGTTCATATACAGAGAGCTACCTACATGGCAGATCAGTCCAAAATATCCAAGTATAGAGAGCTAGATACTGACAGAGTAGTGCAACATTTCCATAATCAGAGTTCAAGCTACATGGCAGATTTGTAGCATGTGTCCATATACTGAGAGCTAGCTACATGGTAGAGTAGTCCAACGTTTCCATATACAGAGTTCTAGCTACATGGCATACGTGTCCAATATATCCATATACTGAGAGCTACCTACTTTGCAGATAAGTCCAAAATATACATACACAGAGATTAGCTACATGTTAGATGAGTCAACGATGTCCATATAAAGTTAGCTAGCTACATGGCAGGGTAGTGCAACATATCCATATACAGAGTTCTAGGTACAAGGCAGATGAGTCCAACTTGTCTATATACAGAGAGCTAGCTACAAGGCAGAGTAGTGCAACATTTCCATATACAGAGTTCTATCTCCAAGGCAGAAGAGTCCAACTTGTCTATATACAGAGAACTAGCTAAATGGAAGAGTAGTCCAACATGTCCATATAAAGGGTACTAGCTACCTGGCTAATAGGTGCAACATGTCCATATACTGAAAGCTAGCTACATGGCAGACAAGTCCAATATGTTCAGATACAGAGAGATAGCTACATGGCAGGGTCGTGCAACATTTCCATATACAGAGTTTAGCTACATGGTAGATGTGTCAAAATGTCGATATACTGAGAGCTACCTACATGGCAGATAAGTCCAAAATATCCATTCACAGAGGGCAAGCTACATGACAGATGAGTCCAACTTGTCTATATACAGAGAGCTAACTACATGGTAGGCGAGTGTAACATTTCAATATACAGAGTTCTAGATACAAGGTAGATGAGCCCAACTTTTCTATAAACAGAGTGCTAGCTACATGTCAGAGTAGTGCAACGTGTCCATATACAGGGTACTAGCTAGACGGCAAATGATTCCAACATGTCCATATACTGAGAGCTAGCTACATGTCAGGGTACTGCAACATTTCCATATACATAGTTCTAGCTATAAGGCAGATGAGTCCAACCTATCTATATACAGAGATCTAACTACATGGAAGGTAAGTGTAACATGTCCATATACAGGGCACTAGCTACATGGCAGATGAGTCCAACTGGTCTATATACAGAGAGCCGTCTACATAGCAGAGTAGTGCACCATTTCCATACATAGTGAATTAGCTACATGGCTGATGAGTCCAACATTTCCATATACTGAGAGCTAGCTACATGGCAGATGAGTCCAAAATGTCCATACACAGAGAGCTATCAACATGGCAGGGTAGTGCAACAATTCCATATATAGAGTTCCAGTTCCAAGGCAGTTGAGTCCAACTTGTCTATATACAGAGAGATAGCTGCATGGCAGAGTAGTGCAACACGTCCATATACAGGGTACATTCTACATGGCATATGAGTCCAACATGTCCGTGTACTGAGAGCTAGCTACATGGCAGAAAAGTCCAATATGATCATATACAGAGAGGTAGCTACATGTCAGAGTAATTTACCATTCCATATACAGAATTCTAGAAACATGGCAGATGTGTCCAACGTATCCATATACTGAGAGCTAGCTACATGACAGAGTTCACCACCATGTCCATATACAGGGTACTAGCTACATGGCAGATGAGTCCAACATATCCATATACTGAGAGCTAGCTGCATGGCAGACAAGTCCAATGTGTTCATATACAGTGAACTAACTTCATGGCAAATCAGTACAACATATCAATGTACAAAGAGCTAGCTACATGGCAGATGTGTCCAAAATGTCCATACACAGAGAGCTTGCTACATGGCAGAGTAGTGCAACATTTCCATATACAGATTTCTAGCTATATGGCAGATGTGTTCAACATGTTCTTATAAAGAAACCTAACTACTTGGTAGATCAGACGAACATATCCATGTACAGAGAACTAGCTACATGGCAAACGACTCCAAAATGTCCATACACAGAGAGTTTTCTACATGGCAGAGTAGTGCAACATTTCCATGTACAGATTTCTAGCTATATGGCAGATGTGTTCAACATGTTCTTATAAATAAAACTAACTAATTGGCAGATCAGACCAATATATCCATGTACAGAGAGCTAGCTACATGGCAGACGAGTCCAAAATAGCCATATACAGAGCACTACCTACATGGAAGGGTAGTGCAACATTTCCATATACAGAGTTTTAGCTACATAGCAGATGTGTCCAAAGTGTCCATACACTGAGAGCTACCAACATGGCATATCAGTCCAAAATACCCATTAACAGAGAGCTAGCTACATGACAGACGAATCCAAAGTGTCCTTATACTGAGAGCTAGCTACATTACAGGGTAGTGCAACATTTCCATATACAGAATTCTAGCTACAAGGCAGATGAGTCCAAAATTTCCTTATACAGAGAACTAACTACATGGCAGGGTAGTGCAACATTTCCATAATCAGAGTCTCTCTACATGGCAGATATGTTCTATGTGTCCATATACTGAGAGCTAACTACATGGCTGAGCAGTCCAAAATATCCATGCACAGAGATGTAGCTACGGGTCAAATGAGTCCAAAATATCCATATACAGAGAGCTAGCTAAATGGCTGAGTAGTGCAATATTTTCATATACAGAGTCTAGCTACAAGACAGATGAGTCCAACTTGTCCATATACTGAGAGCTAGCTACATAGCAGAGTAGACCAATATGTACATAATCAGGGTAGTAGCTACCTGGCTAATGAGTCCAACATGTCCACATAACGAGACCCAGCTACATGGCAGACAAGACGAATGTGTTCATATACAGAGAGCTAACTTCATGGCAGATCAGTCCAACATATCCAGGTACAGAGAGCTAGCTACATGGCAGACGAGTCCAAAATGTCCATACATATAGAGCTAGGTACATTGCAGAGTAGTGAAACATTTCCATATACAATTTCTAACTACATGGCAGATGTGTCCTACAAGTCCTTACACTGAGAGCTGGTTACATGGTAGACAAGCCGAATATGTTCATATAAAGACAGCTAACTTCTTGACAGATCAGACCAACATATGCATGTACAGAGAGCTAGCTACATGGCAGATGAGTTCAAAATGTCCATATTTAGAAAGCTAGCTACTTGGCAGGATAATGCAAAATGTCCATATACAGAATTTGAACTACATGACAGATGTATCCAAGGTGTCCATATACTGAGAGCTACCTACATGGCAGATCAGTCCAAAATATCCATTCACAGAGAGCTAGCTACATGACAGACGAATCCAAAATGTCCATATACAGAGAGCTAGCTACATGGCAGGGTAGTGAAACATTTCCATATACAGAATTCTAGCTACAAGACAGATGAGTCCACCTTGTGTACAGCCAGAGAGGTAGCTACATGGCAGGGTAGTGCAACATTTCCATAATCAGATTTCTAGCTACATAGCAGATGTGTCCAACGTATCCATATACTGAGCGCTAACTACATGGCATATCAGTCCAAAATAGCCATGTACAGATAGCTAGCTATATGTCAGAGTAGTTCTACATTTCCATTGTCTTCGTTCTAGCTACATGGCAGATGTGACCTAAGTGTCCATATACTGAGAGCTACCTACATGTCAGAGTAGTCCAACATGTCCATACAAAGGGTATTAGCTACTGAGCTGATGAGTCCAAAATGTCCATATTTTAGGAGCTAGCTATATAGGAGACAAGTCCAATATGTTCATATACAAAGAGCTACCTACTTGGCAGATCAGTCCAACATATCCATGTACAGAGAGCTAGCTTCATCGTAGACGAGTCCAAACTGTCTATGTACAGAGAGCTAGCAACATGGCAGTGTACTGTAACATTTCCATATACAGAGTTCTAGATACAAGTCAGATGAGTCCACCTTGTCTATATCCAGAGAGCTAGCTACATGGCAGGGTAATACAACATGTTCCTATACAGGATACTATCTACACACGGTAGATGAGTCCAACTTTTCTATATACAGAGAGCTACCTATATGGCAGAGTAGTCCAACATGTACATATACTGAGAGCTAGCTACATGGCAGACAATTCCAATATGTTCATGTACAGAGAGTTAGTTACATGGCAGGGTAATGAAGGATTTCCATATATAGAGTTCTGGCTACATAACAGATGTGTCCTATGTGTCCATATATTGAGAGCTAGCTACATGAGAGAGTAGTCCAACATGTCCATATACAAGGTACTAGCTACATGGCAGATGAGTCCAACATGTCCATATACTGAGAGGAAGCTATATGGCAGACTAGTCCAATATGTTCATATACTGAGAGCTAACTTTTTGGCAGATCAGTCTATCCTATCCATGTACAGAAAGCTAGCTACCTGGCAGACAGGTCCAAAATGTCGATATACAGAGAGCTAGCTATAATACAAGGTAGTTCAACATTTCCATATACAGAGTTCTAGCTACAAGGCAGATGAGTCCAACTTGTCTATATACAGAGAACTATATACATGGCAGAATAGTGCAACATGTCCATAAACAAGGTACTAGCTACATGACAGGTGAGTCCAACATATCCATATACTGAGAGCCAGCTACATGGCAGACAAGTCCAATATGTTCATATACAGAGAGCTAGTACATGGCAGGGTAGTTCAACATTCCCATCTAGAGAGTTCTAGCTACAAGGCAGATGAGTTCAACTTGTCTTTAGGCAGAGAGCCAGCTACATGGCAAGGTAGTGCAACATGTCCATATACAGGGTATTTACTACATGGCATATGAGTCCAACTTGACTATATAGAGAGAGCTAGCTAATGGCAGGGTATTGTAACATTTCTATATACAGAGTACTAGGTACCTGGATGATGAGTCCAACATGTCCATTTTCTGAGAGTTAGCTACATGGGAGACAAGTCCAATATGTTCATATACACAGAGCTACCTATTTGTCAGATCAGTCCAACATATCCATGTACAGAGAGATAGCTACATGGCAGATGAGTCCAAAATGTCCATATACAGAGAGCTAGTTACATGCCAGTGTAGTACAACATTTCTATATACAGAGTTCTAGCTACAAGGGAGATGAGTCTAACTTGTCCATATACTGAGAGCTAGCTACATGACAGAGTAGTCCAACATGTCCATATAGAGGGTACTAGCTACCTGGCTGATGAGTCCAACATGAGCATATACTGAGAGCTAGCTGCATGACAGAAAAGTCCAATGTGTTCATATACAGAGAGTTACTTTCTTGGCACAACAGTCTATCATATCCATGTACAGTGAGCTAGCTACATGGCAGACAATTCCAATATGTTCATACACATAGAGCTAGCTATATGGCAGAGTAGTGCAGGATTTCCATATACAGAGTTCTAACTACATGGCAATTGTGTCCTATGTGTCCATATACTGAGAGCTAGCTACATGACTGAGTAGTCCAACATGTCCATATACAGGGTACTAGCTACATGACAGATGAATCCAATGTGTCCATATACTGAAAAGAAGCTACAGTGCAGACAAGTCCAATATGCTCATATACAGAGAGTTACCTACTAGGCAGATCTGTCCAACATATCCATGTACAGAGAATTAGCTACATGGCAGACAAGTGCAAAATGTCCATATACAGCGAGTTAGCTACATGTCAGGGTCATGCAACATTTCCATATACAGAGTTCTAGCTACATGGCAGATGTGTCCAACATGGCCATGTATTGAGAGTGACCTATATGGCAGAGTAATCCAACATGCCCATATACAGAGTACTAGCTACCTGGCTGATGAGTTTAACATGTCCATATACTGAGAGCTAGCTACATGGGAGACGAGTCCAATATGTTCATATACAGAGAGCTACCTACATGTCTGATCATTTCAACATGTCCATATACAGGGTACTAGCTACATGGCAGATGAGTCCAACATGTCCATATACTGAGAGCTGGTACATGGCACACAAATCCAGTAGAGAAAGCTACCTACATGGCAGACGAGTCCAAAATGTCCATATAGAGAAAGCTAGCTACATGGCATGGTAGTGCAACATTTTAATATACAGAGTTCTAGCTACATGGCAGATGTCTCCAACGTGTCCATATAATGAGAGCTAGCTACATGGCAGACCAGTCCAAAATATCCATGAACAGGGAGCGATATACATGTCAGATGAGTCCAAAATGTCCATATACAGAAAGCTAGCTAAATGGCAGAGTAGTGAATTGTTTCCATATACAGAGTTCAAGCTACAGGGCACTTGTGTCCAAAATGTTCATATACAGAGAGCTAGGTACATGGCAGGGTAGTGCAATAGTTCCATATACAGAATTCTAGCTACAAGGTAGATGAGTCCAACTTGTCTATGTACAGAGAGCTATCTACATGTCAGGGTAGTGAAACATTTCCATAATCAGAGGTCTAACTACATGGCAGATATATCCAATGTGTCCATATACTGAGAGCTACCTACATGGCATATCAGTCCAAAATATCCATGTACAGAGAACTAGCTACATGTCAGACTAGTCTAAAATGTCTATATACAAAGAGCTAGCTACATGGCAGAGTAGTGCTTCATTTGTATATACAGAGCTCAAGATACATGGTAGATATGTCCAAATTGTTCATATACTGAAAATGAGCTACATAGCAGAGTAGTCCAACATGTCCATATAAAGAGAACTAGCTACAAGACAGATGAGTACAACTTGTCTATATACTGAGAGCTAGCTACAGGGAAGGGTTGTGCAACATGTCCATATACAGGGTACTAGCTACAAGATGTATTAATCTAACTTGTCTATATACAGAGAGCTAGCTATATGGCAAAGGAATGCTACATGTCTATGTTCAGGGTACTAGCTATATGTCTGATGAGTCCAACATGTCCATATACTGAGAGCTAGCTACATGGCAGACAAGCCCAATATGTCCATATACAGCGTGCTACCTTCTTGGAAGATCAGTCTATCATATCCATGTACAGAGAGCTAGCTACATGGCCGACGTGTCCAAAATGTCCATATACAGAGAGCTAGCTACATGGCACGGAAGTGCAATATTTTCATATACAGAGTTCTAGCTACATGGCAGATATGTCCAAGGAGTCCATATACTGATAGCCACCTACATGGCAGAGTAGTCCAACATGTCCTCATAAAGAGTACTAGCTACCGGGCTGATGAGTCCAACATGTCCATATATTAAGAGATAGCTACATGGGAGACAAGTCCAATATGTTCCTATACAAAGATCTACCTACTTGGCAGCTCAGTCCAACATATCCATGTACAGAGAGCTAGCAACATGGCAGTCTAGTGTAACATTTCCATATACAGAGTTCTAGCTACAAGGCAGATGAGTTACTTGTCTATATACAGAGAGCCAGCTACATGGCAAGGTAGCCCAACATGTTCATATATAGGGTATTAGCTACATGTCAGATGAGTCCAACTTGTCTATATGCAGAGAGCTAGCTAATGGGAGGGTAGTGCAACATTTCCACATACAGAGTACTAGCAACCTGGCTGATGAGTCAAACATGTCTTATTCTGAGAGCTAGCTACATGGGAGACAAGAGCAATATGTTCATGTACACAAAGCTACCTACTTGTCAGATCAGTTCAACATATCCATGCACAGAGAGCTAGCTACATGGCAGACGAGTCCAAAATGTCCATATACAGAGAGCTAGTTACATGGCAGGGTAGTACAACATTTCTTTATACAGAGTTCTAGCTATAAGGCAGATATGACCAACGTGTCCATATACTGAGAGCTAGCTACATGACAGAGTAGTCCAATATGTCCATATACAGGGTACTGGCTACCTGGCTGATAAGTCCAACATGTCCATATACTTAGGTTGGCTACATGGCAGACAAGTCCAATGTGTTCATATACAGAGAGCTACTTTCTTGGCACAACAGTCTATCATATCCATGTGTAGAGAGCTAGCTACGTGGCAGACAAGTCCAATATGTTCATACAGAGCGAGCTAGTTATATGGCAGATTAAGCGAGGATTTCCATATACAGAGTTCTAGCTACATGGCAAATGTATCCTACTTTTCCATATACTGAGAGCTAGCTACATGACAGAGTAGTCCAACATGTCCATATACAGTGTATTAGTTACATGGCATGTGAGTCCAAAATATCCATATACTGAGAGCAAGCTACATGGCAGACAAGTCCACTATGTTCATATACAGAGAGCTAGTACATGGCAGGGTAGTGCAATATTTCCATATACAGAGTTCTAACTACAAGGCAGATGAGTCCAACTTGTCTACATACAGAGAGCTATCTACATGAGAAGGTAGTGCAACATGTCCATATACAGGGTATTAGCTGCATGGCAGATGAGTCCAACTTGTCTATATACAGAGAGCTAGCTACATGACAGGATAGTGCAACATTTCCATATACAGAGTACTAGCTACCTGACTGATGATTCCAATATGCCCATATACTGAGAGCTAGCTACATGGCAGAAAAGTCCAATATGTTCATATACAGGGATCTAGTACATGGTAGGGTAGTGCAACATTTCCATATATAGAGTTCCAGCTACAAGGCAGATGAGTCCAACTTGTCAATATACAGAGAGCTAGCTACATGGCAAGGTAGTGCAACATGTCCATATACAGAGTATTAGCTATATGACAGATGAGTCCATCTTGTCTATATACACAGAGCTGACTACATGGCAGGGTAGTGCAACATTTCCAAATACAGTGTACTAGCTCCCTGGCTGATGAGTCCAGCATGTCCAGATTATGAGAGTTACCTACATGGGAAACAAGTCCAATATGTTCATATACTGAGAGCTAACTACATAGCAGATCAGTCCAACACATTCAAGTACAGACAGTTAGCTACCTGGCAGATGAGTCGAAAATGTCCATATACAGTGAGCTAGTTACATGGCAGGGTAGTACATTTCCAAATACAGAGTTCTAGCTACAAAGCAGATGAATCCAACTTGTCTATATAAAGAGAGCTAGCTACATGGCAAAAAAGTCCAATGTGTTCATTTACAGAGAGATACCTACTTAGCAGATCAGTCCATCATATCCATGTACAGAGATCTAGCTACATGGCAGATGAGTCCAAAATGTCCATATAGAGAAAGCTAGCTACATGGCAGCGTAGTGTATCACTTCCATATACAGAGTTCTAGCTAAAAGGCAGATGAGTCCACCTTGTCTATATACACAGTGCTAGCTACATGTCAGGGTAGTGAAACATGTCCATATACAGGGTACTAGCTACATGGCAGATGAGTCCAATATGTGCATATACTGAGAGCTAGCTACATGGCAGACAAGTCCAATATGTTCATATACAGAGAGCTAGCTATATGGCAGGGTAGTGCAGGATGTCCATTTACAGAGTTCTAGCTACATGGCAGATGTGTCCAAGGTGTCCTTATACTGAGAGCTAGCTACATGACAGAGTAGTCCAACATGTCCATAAACAGGGTACGAGCTACATGGAAGATGCATCCAACAAGTGCATATACTGAGAGCTAGCTACATGGCAGACAAGTCAAATATGTTTATATAGAGAGAGCTAGTACATGGCAGGGTAATTCAACATTTCCATACACAGAGTTCTAGCTACAAGGCAGATGAGTACAACTTGTCTATATACAGAGAGCTAGCTACATGGCAGAGTTGGGCAACATGTCCATGTACAGGGTACAAACTAACGGGCTGATGTGTCCAACATGTCCATATACTGAGAGAAAGCTACCTGGCAGACAAGTCCAATATGTTCATATACAGAGAGCTACCTTCTTGGCAGATCAGTCTATTCTATCCATGTATAGAGAGCTAGCTACCTGGCAGACATTTCCAAAATGACCATATACAGAGAGTTAGCTAAATGGCAGACAAGTCCATTGTGTTCATACACAGAGAGATACCTACATAACAGATCAGTCCATCATATTCATGTACAGAGATCTAGCTACAAGGCAGATGAATCCAACTTATCTATATACAGAGACCTAGCTACATGGCAGGATTGTGTAACATTTCCACATACAGAGTTCTAGCTACAAGGCAGATGAGTCCAACTTGTCTATATACAGAGAGCTAGCTACATGGCAGAATAGTGCAACATGTCCATATACAGGGTAATAGCTACACGGCAGATGAATCCAACATATCCATACAATGAGAGCGAGCTACATGTAAGACAGGTACAATATGTTCATATACACAGAGCTAGCTAAATGGTATGGTAGTGCAGGATTTCCATATAGAGTTCTAGCTACAGGGCAGATAAGTCCAACTTGTCTATATATAGAGAACAAGCTACATGGCAGAGTAGTCCAACATGTCCATATACAGGGTATTAGCTACATGGCAGGTGAGTACAACATGTCCATATACTGAGAGCTAGCTACATAGGCAGACCAGTCCAATGTGTTAATATACAGAGAGCTACATTCTTGGCACAAAAGTTCGTCATATCCATGTACAGAGAGCTAGCTACCTGGAAGACAGTTCCAAAATGTCCATATAGAGAGAGCTAGCTGTATAGTAGTGTAGTGCAACAATTCCATATACAGAGTTTTAGCTACAAGGCAGATGAGTCCAACTTGTCTATATACAGACACCTAGCTACATGGCAGGGTAGTGTAACATTTCCATATACAGAGTTCTAGCTACAAGGCATGTGAGTCCAACTTGCCTATATACAGAGAGCTAACTACATGACAGAGTAGTCCAACATGTCTATATACAGGGTATTAGCTACATGGCAGCTGAGTCCAGCATATCCATATACTGAGAGCTAGCTACATGTCAGACAAGTCAAAAATGTTCATATACAGAGAGCTAGGTAAATGGCAGTGAAGTGCAGGATTTGATATACAGAGATCTTGCTACAAGGCAGATGAGTCAAACATGTCTTTATACACAAAGCTACCTACTTGGCAAGTTAGTGCAACATGTCCATATACAGGGCATAATCTACATGGAAGAAGAGTCCAACTTGTCTATATACAGAGAGCTAGCAACATGGCAGAGTAGTGCAACATTTGCATATACAGAGTACTAGCTACCTGGCTGATGAGTCCAACATGATCATATTCTGAGAGCTAGCTACATGGGAGACAAGTCCAATATGTTCATATACACAGAACTACCAACTTGGCAGATCAGTCCAACATATGCATGTCCAGAGAGCTAGCTACATGACAGACGAGTCCAACTTGTCTATATACAGAGACCTAGCTATATGGCAGGGTAGTGTAATATTTCCATATACAGAGTTCTAGCTAAAAGGCAGATGAGTCCAACTTGTCTATATACAGGGAGCTAGCTACATGGCAGAATAGTGCAACATGTTCATATACAGGTTACTAGCTACATGGCAGATGAATCCAACATATCCATACACTGAGAGCTAGCTACATGTCAGAAAAGTTCAATATGTTCATATACAGAAAGCTAGCTAAATGGCAGGGTAGTGTAGGATTTCCATATACAGAATTCTAGCTACAAGGCAGATAAGTCAAATGTGTGTATAGACAGAGAGCTAGCTACATGGCAGAGTAGTCCAACATGTCCATATACAGGGTATTAGCTACATAGCAGGTGAGTACAAAATATCCATATACTGAGAGCTAGCTACATTGCAGACAAGTCCAATATGTTCATATACAGAGAACTAGTACATGGCAGGGTAGTGCAACATTTCCATATACAGAGTAATAGCTACCTAGCTGATGAGTCCAACATGTCCATATTCTGAGAGCTAGCTACATGAGAGACAAGTCCAATATGTTCATATACACAGAACTACCAACTTGGCAGATGAGTCGAACATATCCATGTACAGAGACCTAGCTGCATGGCAGATGAGTCCAACTTGTCTATATACAGAGAGTTAGCTACATGGCAGGGTAGTGCAACATTTCCATATACAGAGTAATAGCTAACTTGCTGATGAGTCCAACATGTCCATATTCTGAGAGTTAGATACATGGGAGACAAGTCCAATGTGTTCATATACATAGAGCTAACAACTTGGCAGATCAGTCCAACATATCCATGTACAGAGACCTAGCTACATAGCAGGGTAGTGCAACATTTCCATATACAGAGTTCTAGCTAGAAGGCAAATGAGTCCAACTTGTCTACGTACAGATAGCTAGCTACATGTCAAAGTAGTGCAACATGTCCATATATAGGGTACTAGCTATAAGGCAGATGAGTCCAACTTGTCTATATACAGAGAGCTAGCTACATGGCAGGTAGTGCAACATTTCCATATACAGAGTAATAGCTACCTTGCTGATGAATCCAACATGTCCATATTCTGAGAGCTAGCTACATGGGAGACAAGTCCAATATGTTCATATACACAGAGCTACTAACTTGGCAGATCAGTTCAACGTATCCATGTACAGAGACCTAGCTACATGGCAGAAGAGTCCAAAATGTCCATATACAGAGAGCTAGCTACATGGCAGGCTAGTGCAACATTTCCATATATAGAGTTCTAGCTAGAAGGCAGATGAGTCCAACTTGTCTATATACATGGCAAGGTAGTGGAACATATCCATATACAGGGTACTAGCTACAACACAGATAAGTCCAACTTGTCTATATACATAGAGCTAGCTACATGGGAGACAAATCCAATGTTTTCATATACAGACAACTACCTTCTTAGCAAAACAGTCTATCATAACCATGTACAGAGAGCTAGCTATATGGAAGACGATTCCAAAATGTCCATATACATAGGTCTAGCTACAAGGCAGGATAGTGCACCATTTCCTTATACAAGATTCCGGGTACAAGGTCGATGAGTCCAACTTGTCTATATGCAGAGAGCTAGCAACATGTCCATACACAGGGTACTAGCTACATGGCAGATGAGTCCCACACGTCCATATACTGAGAGCAAGCTACATGGCAGACAAGTCCAATATGTTCATATACAGAGAGCTAAATGCATGTCAGGGAAGTGCAGGATTTCCATATACAGAGTAATAGCTACATGGCAGATGTGTTCACGTGTCCATGTACTGAGACCAAGGTACATGACAGAGTAGTCCAACATTTGCATATACAGGGTACTAGCTACACGGCAGATGAATCCAACATGTCCCTACACTGAGAGCTAGCTACATGGCAGACAAGTCCAATATGTTCATATACAGAGAATTACCTACTTGACAGATCAGTCGAACATATTTATGAATAGAGTTCTACCTACATGACAGATGTGTCCAATGTATCCTTATACTGAGAGTTAGCTACATGGTAGATAAGTCCAAAAAATCCTAGCACAAAGAGCTAGCTACATGTCAGATGAGTCCAAAATGTCCATATACAAAGAACTACCTTCATGGCTCAGTAGTGCATCTTTAACATATACAGAGTTGTAGCTACATGGCAGATGGGTTCAACATGTCCATATATTGAGAGCTAGCTACGTGGCAGACAAGTCCCTTATGATGATATACAGAGAGCTACATACTTGGCACATCAGTCCAACATATCCATGTAAAGAGAGCAAACTACATGCCGGATGTGTCCAAGGTATCCTTATACTGAGAGCTAGCTACATGGCAGACAAATCCAATATGTTCATATATAGAGACCTATCTACTTGACAGATCAGTCCAACATATCCATGTAAATAGAGCTAGCTACATGGCACATTTCAGATGTGTCCAACATGTCCTTATACTGGGAGCTAGTTACAGGGCAGAAGAGTTCAATATGTTCATATACAGAGAGCTACCTACTTGGCAGATCATTACAACATATCCATGTACAGAGAGCTAGCTACATGGCAAACGTGTCCAAAATGTTCATATACACAGAGCTAGCTAAAGGGCAGAGTAGTGCATCATTTCCATATAATAATTTAAACTACATGGTTTATGACTCCAAAGTGTTCATATACTGAGAGCTAGCTACATGGCAAAGTAGTCCAATATGTCCATATAAGGAGTACTTGCTTCCTGGATAATGAGTCAAATATTTCCATATCCTGAGAGCTAGCTACATGGCAGAGCAATGCATTGTTTGCATATACAGAGTTCAAGCTGCATGGTATATGTGTCCAAAATGTTCATGTACTGAGAGCTAGCTACATGGCAGAGTAGTCCAACATGTACATATAAAGAGAACTAGCTACCTGGCTAATGAGTCCAACATGCCCATATACTGAGAGCTAGCTACATGGCAGACAAGTCCAATAAGTTCATATAGAGACAACTACCACCTTGGCAGATCAGTCCAACATATCCATGTACAGAGAGCTACCTACATGTCAGAAGAGTCCAAAATGTCCATATACAGAGAGCTAGCTACATGGCTCAGTAGTGCATCATTTTCTTATATAGAGTTTTAACTACATGGCAGATGCATCCAACGTGTCCATATATTTAGAGCAAACTACATGGCAGGTCAGTCCAAAATATCCATACACAGAAAGCTAGCTACATGTCATATAAGTCCAAAATACCCATATACAGAGAGCTAGCTATATGGCAAGGTATTGCAATGTATCCATATACAGAGTTCTAGCTACAAGGTAGATGAGTCCAACTTGTCTATATGCAGAGAGCTAGCTACATGACAGAGTAGTCTAGCATGTCCATATAAAGAGTACTAGATACCTGGCTAATTAATTCAACATGTGCATATACTAAGAGCTAGACACATGGCAGACAAGTCCAATATGTTCATATACAGAGAGCTTCCTACTTTACAGATCAGTCCAACATATCTATGTACAGAGAGCTAGCTACATGGCAGACGAGTCCAAAATGTCCATATACAGAGAGTGAGCTACATGGCAGGATAGGGCAACATTTCCAATTATAGTGTTCTAGCTACAAGGCAGGTTAGTCTACCTTGTCTATATACAGAGAGTTAGCTACATTGCATGGTAGTGCAACATTTCCATACACAGAGTTCAAGCTACATGGCTGATGAGTCCAACTTGTCTATGTACACAGCTAGCTACATGTCCTGGTAGTCCAACATGTCAATACACAGGGTACTAGCTACATGGCAGATGAATCCAAGATGTCCCTATAAAGAGTACTAGCCATCGGGTTAATGAGTCCAACATGTCCATATACTGAGAGATAGCTACATGGCAGACAAGTCCAATATGTTCATATACAATGAGCTACATACTTGCCAGATCAGTCCATCATATCCATGTACAGAGAGCTAGCTACATGGCAGAGGAGTCCAAAATGTCCATATACAGAGAGCTAGCTACATGGCAGAGCAGTGCACAACTTCCAAAAACAGAGTTCAAGCTACATGGAAGATGAGTACAAAGAGTTCATATACGGAGAACTGCTTCCATGGCAGAGTAGACCAACATGTCCATATGAAGAAAATTAGCTTCATGGCTAATTAATTCAACATGTCCAAATACTGAGAGGTAGCTACAAGGCAGAAAAATCCAATGTGTTCATATACAGAGAGCTACCTACTTGCCAGATCAATCCAACATATCCATGTACAGAGAATGAGCTACATGGCAGAGTAGGGCAGCATTTCCATATACAGAATATTAGCTACAAGTCATATGAGTCAAACTTGTCTATATACATAGAGCTGGCTACATGACTGGGTAGTGCAATATTTCCATATCCAGTATTACAGCTTCATGGCAGAGCTTCCTACATGGCAGATCAGTCCAACATGTCCATATATAGTGTACTAGATACATGGCAGATGAGTTCAACATGTTCATATACTGAGAGCTACCTACATTTCAGATGTGTCCAACATGTCTATATACTGGGAGCTAGTTACAGGGCAGACAAGTTCAATATGTTCATATACAGAGAGCTACCTACTTGGCAGATCATTACAACATATGCATGTACAGAGAGCTAGCTACGTGACAGATGAGTCCAAATGTCCATATTCAGAAAGCTAGCTACATGGCAGAGAAGTGCAAAATTTCCATATACAGAATTCTAGCTACATGGCAGATGTGTCCAACTTGTCCATATATTTAGAGCAACCTACTTGGCAGCTCAGCCCAAAATATCCATGGATGAGTCCCAAATGTCCATATACAGAGAGATAGCTACATGGCAGAGTAGTGCATCAATTCCATATACAGAGTTCAAACTACATGGTAGATGAGTTCAAAGTGTTAATATACTGAGAGTTAGCTATATGGCAGAGTAGTCCAACATGTCCATATAAAGACTACTAGCCACAGGGATAATGAGTCCAACATGTCCATATACTGAGACATAGCTACATGGCAGACAAGTCCAATATGTTCATATATAGAGAGCTTCCTGCTTGGCAGATCAGTCCAACATATCCATGTATAGATTTCTAGCTACATGGCAGACTAGTACAAAATGTACCTTATACAGAGAGCTAGCTGCATGACAGTGTAGTGCAACATTTCCATATACAGAGTTCAAGGTACATGGCAGATGTGGCCAACGTGTCCATATACTGAGAGCTTCCTACATGGCAGATCACTCCAACATGTCCATATACAGGGTACTAGCTACATGGCAGCTGAGTCCAACATGTTCCTATACTGAGAGCTAGCTGCATTGCAGATGTGTCGAACATGTCCACATACTGGGAGCTAGCTACATGGCAGACAAGTTAAATATGTTCATATACAGAGAGCTACCTACTTGGCATATCAGTCCAACATATCCATGTGCACAGAGCTTGCTTCGTGGCAGATGAGTCCAAAATGTCCATATTCAGAGAGCTAGCTACATAGCAGAGTAGTGCAACATTTCCATATACAGAGTTCTAGCTACATGTCAGATGTGTCCAACGTATCCATATATTTAGAGCAACCTACATGGAAGCACAGTTCAAAATATCCATGCACAGAGAGCTAGCTACAGGCCAGACGTGTCCAAAATGTTCATATACTGAGAGATAGCTACATGGCAGAGTAGTGCATCATTTCCATATACAGAGTTCAAACTACATGGTAGATTATGAGTCCAAAGTGTTCATATAGTGAAAGCTAACTACATGGCAGAATAGTCCAACATGGCCATATAAAGAATGCTAGCCACCTGGCTAATGAGTCTAACATGTCCATATACTGAGAGCTAGCTACATGGCAGATAAGTCCAATATGTTCATATCCAAAGAGCTACCTACTTGCCAGATAAGTCCAACATATCCATGTACAGAGAGCTAGCTACATGGCAGACGAGTCCAAAATGTTCACATATTGATTTCAAGAAAACAAAAATCCTCACCACTGTACCAA
>NW_006408951.1:119634-121226 GCF_000296735.1 Chrysochloris asiatica
TGGGTAGGGTGAAGGGTCAGAGAAAAAGAGGAAGACCCCTAACGAGATGGATCAGCCAGGTGGCATCATTGATGGACTCAAGTGTGCCAGCGGTAGTGAGGTTGGCTAAGGATCAGATATTGTTTTGTTCTGCAGTGCATGGGGTCGCTATGAGTCAGTTCTGACACGATGGCACCTGACAAAAACAACAACAACAAACTACAAGGCAGATAAGTGCATCATTTCCATATAAAAATTTAAACTACATGGCATATGACTCCAAAGTGTTCATATACTGAGAGCTAGCTACATGGCAGAGTAGTCCAAAATGTATATATAAAGAGAACTAGCTACCTGCCTAATGAGTCCAACATGTCCATATACTGAGAGCTAGCGACATGGCAGACAAGACCAATAAGTTCATATAGAGATCACTACCACCTTGGCAGATCACAGATCAGTCCAACATATCCATGTACAGAGAGGAAGCTACATGACAGATGAGCCCAAAATGTCCATATACAGAGACCTTGCTACCTGGCAGGGTAGTGCAACATTTTCATATACACAGTTCTAGATAAAAGGCAGATGAGTCCAACTACTCTATATTCTGAGTGCTAGCTACATGACAGAGTAGTGCAACATATCCATATACAGTGTTCTAGATACATGGCTGATATTTCCAACGTGTCCATATTCTGAAAGCAACCTACAAAGGAGATCAGTGCAAAATTTCCATGCACAGAGAGCTAACTACATAGCAGATGAGTCCAAAATGTCCATATAAAGAGAGCTAGCTAAATGACAGAGTAATGCATCATTTTCATATACAGAGTTCAAGCGACAAGGCAGATGAGTCCAAAGTGTTCATATTCTGAGAGCTAGCTACATGGCAGAGTAGTCAAACATGTCTATATACAGGGTATTATCTACCTGGATAAGGACTCAATCAATATGTTCATATAATGAGAGCTATCTACATTGCAGATGTGTCCAACATGTCCATATACTGGGAGCTAGCTACATGACAGACAAGTTCAATATGTTCATATACAGAGAACTACCTACTTGCCAGATCAGTCCAACATATCCTTGTACAGAGAGCTAGCTAAATGGCAGACAAGTCCAAAATGTTCATATATAGAGAGCTAGCTACATGGCAGAGTAGTGCATCATTTCCATATACAGAGTTCAAGCTACATAGCAGATGAGTCCAAAGTGTTGATATACTAAGAGGTAGCTACATGGTATAGTAGTCGAACATGTCCATATACAGGGTATTAGCTACCTGTCTAATGACTCCATCATGTCCATATACTGAGAGCTAGCTACATTGCAGATGACTCCAACATGTCCATATACTGGGAGCTAGCTACATGGCAGAGTAATGCAACATTTCCATATACAGAGTACTAGCTACAAGTCAGGTGAGTCAAACTTGTCTATATACATAGAGCTAGCTACATGACTGGGTAGTGCAATATTTCCATATCCAGAGTTCTAGCTTAATGGCAGATGTGTCCAACTTGTCCATATACTGAGAGCTTCCTACATGACAGATCACTCCAACATGTCCATATATAGTGTACTAACTATATGACAGATGAGTCCAA
>NW_006408951.1:121326-125935 GCF_000296735.1 Chrysochloris asiatica
CTAACTATATGACAGATGAGTCCAAAGTGTTCATATACTGAGAGCTAGCTACATGGCAGAGTAGTCCAACATATCCGTATAAAGAGTACTAGCTACCTGGCTATTGAGTCCAACATGGCAATATACTGAGAGCTAGCTACATGGCAGACATGCCCAATATGTTCATATATAGAGAACTACGTTCTTGGCAGATCAGTCCAAAATGTTCATATACAGAGAGCTAGCTACATGGCAGGGTAGTGCAACATTTCCATATAAAGAGTTGTAGCTACAAGGCAGATGAGTCCAACTTGTCTACATACAGAGAGCTAGCTACATGGCAGGGTAGTGCAACATTTCCATATACAGAGTTCTAGCTACAAGGTAGATGAGTCCAACTTGTCGATATACAGAGTTAGCTATATGGCTGGATAGTCCAATATGTCCATATACAGGGTACAAGTTACATGGCAGAGGAGTCCAGCATGTCCATATACTGAAAGCTAGCTACATGGCAGACAAGTCCAATATGTACATATACTGAGAGCTGCCTACTTGGCTGATCATTCCAACATATCCATGTACAGAGAGTAGCTACATGGCAGACAACCCCAAAATGTCCATATACATATACATAGCAGATGAGTCTAAAATGTTCATATACAATGAGTTAGCTACATGGTGGAGTAGTGCATCATTTCCATATACAGAGTTCAAATGACAAGTCACATGAGTCCAAAGTGTTCATATACTGAGAGCTAGCACATGCCAGAGTAGTCGAGCATGTCCATATACAGGGTATTAGCTACCTGGCTAATGACTCAATCATGTCCATATACTGAGAGCTAGCTATATTGCAGATGTGTCCAACATGACCATATACTGGGGGCTAGCTACATAACAGACAAGTTCAATGTATTTATATACAGAGAAAGCTACCTTCTTGGCAGATCAGTCCAACAGCTATCTATAGGGAAGATATAGATAGATATATCTATATCTATCTATCAGATCAGCTATCTATAGGGAAGACGAGTCCAAAATGTGCAAATACAGAGAGCTAGCTACAGGGCAGAGTAGTGCAACATTTCCATATACAGAGTTCTAGCTACAAGTCATATGTGTCAAACTTGTCTATATACATAGAGCTAGCTACATGACTGGGTAGTGCAATATTTGCATATCCAGAGTTCTAGCTTCATGGCAGATGTGTCCATCATGTCCATATACTGAGAGCTTGCTACATGGCAGATCAGTCCAACATGTCCATATATAGTCTACTAGCTACATGGCAGAGGAGTTCAACATGTTCATATACTGAGAACAACCTACATTGCAGATATGTCCAACATGTCTATATACTGGGAGCTAGCTACATGGCAGACAATTTCAATATGTTCATATACAGAGAGCTACCTACATGGCAAATCAGTACAATGCATCCATGTACAGAGAGCTAGCAACATGACAGATGAGTCCAAATGTCCAGAGAAGTACAAATTTTCCATATACAGAGTTCTAGCTACATGGCAGATGTGTCCAACTTGTCCATATATTTCGAGCAACCTACATGGCAGCTCAGTCCAAAATATCCATGGACAAGTCCAAAATGTCCATATACAAAGAGATAGCTACATGGCAGAGTAGTGCATCATTTCCATATACGGAGTCCAAACTACATGGTAGATGAGTTCAAAGGGTTAATATACTGAGAGCTAGCTCCATGGCAGAGTACTCCAACATGTCCATATAAAGAGTACTAGCCACGGGGCTAATGAGTCCAACATGTCCATATACTGAGAGCTAGCTAAATGGCAGACAAGTCCAACATGTTCATATACATGGAACTACCTACTTGCCAGATTAGTCCATCATATCCTTGTACAGAGAGCTAGCAACATGGCAGACGAGTCCAAAATATTCATATACAGAGCATGTCCATATCCTGAGAGCTAGCTACATGGCAGAACAGTGCATAATTTCCATATACAGAGTTCAAACTACATGGCAGATATGTCCAAAGAGTTCATGTACTGAGAGATAGCAACATGGCAGAGTAGTACAACATGTACATATAAAGAATACTAGGTATCTGGCTAAAGAGTCCAATATGTCCATATACTGAGAACTAGCTACATGGCAGACAAGTCCAATAAGTTCATATACAAAGAGTTAACAACTTGGCAGATCAGTCCAACATATCCATGTACAGAGAGCTAGCTATATATCAGAAGAATCCAAAATGTCCATATACAGAGAGCTACCTACATAACAGATTAGTGCATCATTTCCATATACAGAGTTCTAGCTACATGGCAGATGTGTCCACAATGTCCATATTCAGAGAGACAGTTACATGGCAGAATTGTGCATCATTTCCATATATAGAATTCAAGCCACATGGAAGATGAGTCCAAAGTGTTCATATACTGAGAGCTTGCTACATGGCAGAGTAGTCCTACATGTACATATAAAGAGTACTAGCTACGTGGCTAATTGATTCAACAGGTCCATATACTGAGAACTAGACACATGGCAGAAAAATCCAATATGTTCATATACAGAGAGTTATCTATTTGGCAGATCAGTCTAACATATCCATGTACAGAGAGTTAGCTACATGACAGATGAGTCTAAAATGTTCATATACAGAGAGCTAGATACATGGCAGGGTAGGGCAACATTTCCATATACAATGTTCTAGCTACATGGCAGATGTGTCCAATGTGTCTATATACTGAGAGCTAGCTACATATTAGAGTAGTCCAAAATATCCATATACAGGGTACTGGATACAACGGCAGATGAGTCCAACTTGTCGATATATAGAGAGCTAGCTCCATGGCAGGGTAGTGCAACATTTCCATATACAGAGTTTAAGCTACATGGCAGATGAGTCCAAAGTGTTCATATACTGAGAGCTAGCTGCATGGCAGAGTAGTCCAACATATCCATATACAGAGTTCTAGCTACAAGGCACATTAGTCTAACATGTCTATCTACACAGAGCTAGCTACATGGCATGGTAGTGCAACATTTTCATATATAGAGTTAAAGGTACAACGCTGATGAGTCCAACTTGTGTATGTCCACAGCTAGCTACATGTCCACGTAGTCCAATATATCCATACACATTGTACCAGATACATGGCAGATGAGTTCAAAATGTGCAAATACAGAGAGCTAGCTACATGGCAGAATAGTACAACATGTCCATATACAGGGTGCTAGCTAAATGACAGTTGAGTACAAAATGTCCATATACTGAGAGCTAGCTACATTGCAGATGTATCCAACATGTCCATATACTGGGAGCTAGCTACATGGCAGACAAGTTCAATATGTTCGTATAGAGAGAGCTGCCTATTTGGCAGGTCAGTCCAACATATCCATGTACAGAGAGCTACCTACATGGCAGACGAGCAAAACATGTCCATATACAGAGAGCTAGCTACATGGCAGAGTAGTCCAACATGTCCATATAAAGGGTAGTAGTAACCTGGGTAATTAATTCAATGTGTCCATATACTGAGAGCTAGCTGCATGGCAGAAAAATACATTCATATACAGAGAGCTAACTACTTGGAGTAGTACAACATGTCCATAAAAAGGGTGCAAGCTACATGGCAGATGAGTCCAACATGTCCACATACTGAGAGTTAGTTATATGTCAGACAAGTGCAATAAGTTCATATACAGAGAGCTACCAACATGGCAGGGTAGTGCAACATCTCCATATTCAGAGTTCTAGCTACAAGGCAGATGAGTCCAACTTGTCTAAATACAGAGAGCTATCTACATGGCAGAGTAGAGCAACATGTCCATATACAGAGTTATAGCTACATGGCAGATGTGTCCAAATTGTCCATATACTGAGATCTACCAACATGGCAGTTAGTCCAACAGGTCATATTCAGGGTACTAGCCACATGGCAGATGAGTCCAACATGTCCATATATTGAGAGCTAGCTACAGGGCAGACAATTCCAATATGTTCATGTAAAAAGAGCTATCTACTTGGCAGATCAGTCCAATATATCCATATACTGAGAGCTAGATTCTTGGCAGACGAGTCCAAAATGTTCAAATACTGAGAGCTAGGTTCATGACAGGTTAGTGCAACATTTCCATATACAGAATTCTATTTACAAGGCAGATGAGTCCAACTTGTCTATATACTGAGAGCTAGATACATGGCAGACAAGTCCAAAATGTTCATATACAGAAAGCTACCTACTTGGCAGATCGGTCCAACATATCTAAGTACAGAGAGTTAGCTACATGGCAGTGTAGGGGAACATTTCTATATACAGAGTTCTAGCTACAAGGCAGATGAATCCAAAATGTCCATATAAAGAGAGCTAGTTACATGGCAGGTACTGCAACATTTTCATATACAGAGTTCTAGCTACATGGCAGAGTAGCACAACATGTCCATATAAAGAGTACTAGCTATCTGGCTAATGAGTCCAGCATGCCCATATACTGAAAGCTAGCTACATGGCAGAGAAGTCCAATATGTACAAATACAGAGAGCTAGCTACTTGGCAGATCAGTCCAAGATATTCATGTACAGAGTCCAACTTGTCTATATACAGAGAGCTAGCTACATGGCAGAGTAGTGCAACAT
>NW_006408951.1:126035-130551 GCF_000296735.1 Chrysochloris asiatica
ATATACAGAGAGCTAGCTACATGGCAGAGTAGTGCAACATTTCCATATACAGAGTTCTAGCTATATGAGAGATGTGTCCAATGTGTCCATATACTGAGAGCTACCTACATGGCAGATCAGTCCAACATGTCCATATACTGAGAGCTAGCAACATGTCAGACAAGTGCAATATGTTCATATACAGAGAGCTACCTACTTGGCAGATCAGTCCAACTTATCCGTATACAGAGAGCTAACTACTTGACAGATGAGTTCAAAATATCCATATACAGAGAGCTAGCTACATGGCAGGGTAGTGCAACAATTACATATACAGAGTTCTAGATACAAGACAGATGAGTTCAAATGTCCATATACAGAGAGCGAGCTACATGGCAGGGTAGTGCAACGTTTCCATATACAGAGTTCTAGCTACAAGACGGATGAGTCCAACATGTCGATATCCTGAGGGCTAGCTTCATGGCAGAGTAGTGCAACATTTACATATACAGAGTTCTAGCTACATGGCAGCTGTGTCCAACCTGTCCATATATAGAGAGATATACTACATAGCACATCAGTCCAAAATATCCGTGCACAGAGAGGCAGCTATATTTTGCTGAATAATGCATCATTTCCATATACAGAGCTCAAGCTACATGGCAGATGATTCCAAAGTGTTCATATGCTGAGAGGTGGCTACTTGGCAAAGTAGACCAACATGTCCATAAAAAGAATACTTACTACCTGGCTCATGAGTCCAACATGTCCATATACTGAGAGCTAGCTACATGGCATGGTAGTGCAACATTTCCATATACAGACTTCTACTTACAAGGCAGATGACCCCAACTTGTCTATATACTGAGAGCTAGCTACATGGCAGACAAGTCCAAGATGTACAGATACAGAGAACTACCTAATTGGCAGATCATACCAACGTATCCATGTACAGAGAGCTAGCTACATGGCAGACGAGTCCCAAATGTCCGTATACAGACAACTAGCAACATGGAAGGGTAGTACAACATTTCCTTTTACACAGTTCTAGCTACAAGACAGATGAGTCAAAAATGTCCATATACAGAGAACTAGCTATATAGCAGGGCAGTGCAACATTTCCATATACAGAATTCTAGCTACAATGCAGATGAGCCAAACATGTGCATTTACTGAGAGCTAGCTTCATGGCAGACGAGTCGAATATGTTCATATACAGTGAGTTAGCTACATTGCAGTGTAGTGCACCATTTCCATATACCAAGTTCTTCTTACTAGGCAGATAAGTCCAGCTTGTCTATATACTAATAGCTAGCTACAAGGCAGATGAGTCCCAAATGTCCATATACAGAGAGCTAGCTACATGGGAGGTTAGTGCAACATTTCCATTTTCAGAATTCTATGTATACAGCAGATGTGTAAAACATATCCATACACTGAAAGCTAGCTACATGGCAGAACAGTCCAACATGTTCTTATACAGAGTATTTTCTACATGGCCGATGAGTCCACCATATCCATATACTGGCAGGATAGTGCAACATTTCCATATACAGAGTTCAAGCTTCATGGCATATGTGTCCAAAGTGTCCATATACTGAGAGCTAGCTACATGGCACACAAGTCCATTATGTTCATATACAGAGGGCTACCTACATGGCAGATCAGTCCAACATATCCATGTACAGAGAGCTAGGTACATGGCAGACAAGTCCAAAATGTCCCTAAACAGAGGCTAGCTACATGACAGGGGAGTGCAACATTTCCATATAGACAGTTCTAGCTAAAAGGTTGATAAATCCAACTTGTCTATATACAGACAGCTATATTCATGGCAGAGTAGTGCAACACTTCCATATACAGAGTTCTATCTACATGGCAGATGTGTCCAATGTGTCGAAACACTGAGAGCTAGCTGTATGGCAGACAAGTCCAATATGTTCATATGCAGAGAGCTACCTACTTGGCAGATCAGTCCAACATATCCATGTACAGAGACTTAGCTACTTGGCATACGAGTCCAAAATGTCTCTAAACAGAGAACTAGCTATATGACAGGGTAGTGCAACATTTCCATATAGACATTTCTTGCTACAAGGTAGATGAGTCCAACTTGTCTATATATAGAGATTTAACGACATGGCAGGGTTGTGCAACATTTCCATATACAGAGTTCCAGCTACAGAGTAGATGTATCCAACATGTCCATATACTGAGAGCTAGCTACATGACAGAGTAGTCCAGCATGTCCATATTCAGGGTACTAGATACATGACAGATGTGTTGAACTTGTCCATATACTGAGAATCACTTAGGTGGTACACAATTCCAAAATGTTCATATACAGAGAGCTAGCTAATTGGCAGATCAATCCAACATATCCATGTACTGAGAGCTAGCTTCATGGAAGACGTTTCGAAAATGTTCATGTACAGAGAGCTAGCTACATGGCAGTGTATTGCAACATTTCCCTATCCTGAGTTCTAGCTACATGGCAGATGAGTCAACAGTGTTCAAATACTGAGAGCTATCTATATGGCAGACAAATCCAATATGTTCATATACGGACAGATACCTACTTGGCAGATGAGTCTAACAAATCAATGTACAGAGAACTAGCTATATAACGGAGAAGTCCAAATTATACATATACAGAGAGGTAGCCTCATGGCAGGGTATTGCAACATTTCCATATACAGAGTTCTATCTATATGGCAGATGAGTCCAACTTGTCTATATACTGAGAGCAACCTACATGGCAGAAAAGTCCAAAATATCCATTCACAGAGACCTAGCTATATGGCAGATGAATCCAAAATGTCCATATAAAGAGAGCTAGCTACATGGCAGAGTAGTGCATCATTTCCATATACAGAGTTCAAGCTACATGGCAGATGAGTCCAAAGTGTCCATATACTGAGAGCTAGCTACATGGTAGAGTAGTCCAACATGTCCATATAAAGAGTACTAGCTACCTGGCTAATGAATCCAACATGTCCATATAATGAGAGCTAGCTACTTGGCATACAAGTCCAATATGTTCATATACAGTGAGCTACCTACTTGGCAAAGAGCTAGCTACATGGCAGATGAGTCCAAAAGGTCCATATACAGAGAGCTAACTACATGGCAGAGTAGAGCAACATTTCCATATACAAAGTTCTAGTTACATGGTAGATATGTATAACGTGTCCATATACTGAGAGCTACTTTCAGATCAGTTCAACATATCCATGTACAGAGAGCTACCTACATGGCAGACAGGTCCAACATGTTCATATACAGAGCTACCCACTTGGCAGATCAGTCAAACATATCCATGTACAGAGAGCTAGCTACATGGCAGACAAATCCAAAATGCCCATATACAGAAAGCAACCTACATAGCAGGGTAGTATAACATTTCCATATACAGAGTTCTAGCTACATGGCAGATGAGTCCAACTTGTCTATATACAGAGAGCTATCTACATGGCAGAAAAGTCCAAAATATCCATGCACAGAGACCTAGCTACATGGCAGATGAATCCAAAATGTCCATATAAAGAGAGCTAGCTACATGGCAGAGTAGAGCATCATTTCCATATACAGAGTTCAAGCTACATGGCAGATGAGTCCAAAGTGTTCATATACTGAGAGCTATCGACATGGCAGACTAGTCCAACATGTCCATATAAAGAGGACTAGCAACCTGGCTAATGAATCCAACATGCCCATATACTGAGAGCTAGCTTCTTGGCAGAGAAGTCCAATATGTTCATATACAGTGAGCTACCTACTTGGCAAAGAGCTAGCTACATGGCAAATGAATCCAAAATGTCCATATACAGAGAGCTATCTACATGGCAGAGTCGAACAAAATTTCCATATACAAAGTTCTAGTTACATGGTAGATATGTAGAATGTGTCCATATACTGAAAGCTACCAACATGGCAGATCAGTCCAACATGTTCATATACACGGTACTAGCTACCTGTCAGATGAGTCCAACATGTCCCTATACTGAGAGCTACCTAAATGGCAGACAAGTCCAATATGTTTATTTACAGAGAGCTACCTACTTGGCAGATGAGTTCAACATACCCATGTACAGAGAGCAAGCTACATGGCAGACATGTCCAAAATGTCCATATACAGAGAGCTAGCTACATGGAAGTGTAGTGCAATATTTCCATATACATAGTTCTACTTACAAGGCAGATGAATACTTCTTGTCTATATACTGAGAGCTAGCTAAATGGCAGAAAGTCCAATATGTTCATATACAAAGCACTACCTACATGGCAGATCATTCCAACATATCCATGTACAAAGAGCTAGCTCCATGGCAGACGAATCCCACATGTATGTATACAGAGAGTTAGCTGCATGGCAGGGTAGTGCAACATTTTCAAATACAGAATTCTAACTTCAAGACAAATGAGTCCAAAATGTCCATATAAAGAGAGCTAGCTACATGGCAGGGTAGTGCAACATTTCCATATACATAGTTCTAGCTACAAGGAAGATGAGTCCAACATGTCCATATACTGAGAG
>NW_006408951.1:130651-132964 GCF_000296735.1 Chrysochloris asiatica
TAGTGCAACATTTCCATATACATAGTTCTAGCTACAAGGAAGATGAGTCCAACATGTCCATATACTGAGAGCTAGCTTCATGGCCGACAAGTTAAAATGTCTATATACAGAGAGCTAGCTACATGGCAAGGTAGTGCAACATTTCCATATACAGAGTTCTACTTAAAAGGCAGATGAGTCCAACTTGTCCATACACTGAGAGCTTGCTACATGGCAGACAAGTCCAACATGTTTATATACAGAGAAACACCTTTTTGGCAGATAATTGCAACATATCCATGTACTGAGAGAGCAAGCTACATGGCAGACGAGTCCAAAATGGACGTATATAGAGAGTTAGCTATATGGCAGAGTAGTGCAACATTTACATATACAGAATTCTAGCTACATGGCAGATGTGTCCAACTTGTCCATATACAGAGCGCTAGCTACAAGTCAGAGTAGTCCAACATGTCCATATACAGAGAGCTTGTTACAAGGCAAGGAAGTGCAACATTTACATATAGAGTGTGCTAGCTACAAGGCAGATGAGTCCAACATGTCCGTATAGTGAGAGCCACCTACAGGGCACACAAGTCCAATATGTTTATACACAGAGAGCTACCTACTTGGCAGATCAGTCCATCATATTCATGTACGTAGAGTTACCTACATGGCAGACAAGTTCAAAATGTCCATATACAGAGAGTTAGCAACATGGCAGATTAGTCCAAAATGTCCATATAAAGACAGCTAGCTACATGCCAGAGCAGTGCATCATTTCCATATACAGAGTTCAAGCTACATTGGAGATGAGTCCAAAGTGTTCATATACTGAGAGCTAGCTACATGGCAGAGTAGTCCAACATGTCCATAAAAAGAGTACTAGCTAAATGGGTAATGAGTTAAACATGTCCATATCTTGCGAGCTACCTACATGCAGAATAGTGCTTCATTGCTATATACAGAGTTCAAGCTACATGGCAGATGAGTCCAAAATGTTCATATACTGACAGCAAGCTACTTGGAAGAGTAGTGTAACATTTCCCTATATAGAGTTCTAGCTACAAGACAGATGGGTCCAAAATTTCCATACACTCAGAGCTAGCTACATGGCAGGGAAATGCAACGTTTCCATATACATAGTTCTCGCTACGAGGCAAATGAGTCCAATATGTCCATATACTGAGAGCTAGCTTCACAGAAGATGAGTTAAAATGTCCATATAGACAGAACGAGCTACATGGCAGGGTAGTGCAACATATCCATATACAGAGTTCTACTGACAAGGCAGATGAGTCAATCTTGTCTATATACTGAGAGCTAGCTACATGGCAGAAAATACATTATGTTCATATACAGAAAACTACCTATTTGGCAGAACATTCCAACATATACATGTACAGAGAACTAGATACATGGCAGACAAATCCCAAATGTCCGTTTACAGAGAGGTAGCTACATGGCATGGTAATGCAACATTTCCATATACAGAGTTCTAGCTACTTGGCAGATGTGTCCAACATATTCATATATTGACAGCTAACTACATGGCAGATCAGTCCAAAATATCCATGCACAGAGAGATTGCTAAATGTCAGATGAGTGCAAAATGTCCATGTACAGAGAGCTAGCTACGTGGCAGAGTAGTGCATCATTTTCTTATACAGAGTTCAAGCTACATGGCAGATGAATCAAAAGTGTTCATATAATGAGATCTGGCTACATGGCAGAGTAGTCCAACATTTCCAAAAAAGGGTACTTGCTACCTGGACAATGAGTCCAACATGTCCATATACTGAGAGCTAGCTACATGGCAGACAAGTCCAATATGTTCATATACAGAGCTACCCACTTGGCAGATCAGTCAAATATATGCATTTACAGAGAGCTAGCTACATGGCAGAAGAGGCCAAAATGCCCATATACAGAGAGCAACCTACATCCTACATAGCAGGGTAGTGTAACATTTCCATATACAGAGTTCTAGCTACAAGGCAGATGAGTCCAACTTGTCTATATACAGACATGGCAGAGTAGTGCAACATTTCCATATACCGAATACTAGTTACATGGCAGATAAGTCCAATGTGTCCATATACTAAGAGCAACCTACATGGCAGAAAAGTCCAAAAAATCTAAACACAGAGACCTAGCTACATGGCAGACAAGTCCAAAATTTCCATATAAAGAGAGCTAGCTACATGGCAGAGTAGTGCATCATTTCCATATACAGAGTTCAAGCTACATGGCAGATGACTCCAAAGTGTTCATATACTGAGAGCTAGCTACATGGCAGAGAAGTCCAACATGTCCATAAACAGGGTACGAGTT
>NW_006408951.1:133169-138308 GCF_000296735.1 Chrysochloris asiatica
CCAAAATGTCCATATACAGGCAGCTAACTACATGGCAGAGTAGTACATCATTTCCATATACAGAGTTCAAGCTACATGACAGATGAGTCTTAAGTGTTCATATACTGAGAGCTATCTATATGGCAGAGAAGTTCAACAAGTCCATATAAAGAGTACTAGTTACCTGGCTAATGACTCTAACATTTTCATATACTGAGAGCTAGCTACATGACAGACATGTCCAACATGTTTATATACAGAGAGCTACCTACTTGGAAAATCAGTCCAACATATCCATGTACAGAGAGCTAGCTACATGGCAGATGAGTCCAAATTGTCCATATACAAAGAATTATCTACAAGGCCGGGTAGTGCAACATTTCCATATACAGGGTTCTAGCTACAAGGCAGATGAGTCCAACTTGTCTATATATAGAGAGAAGTTAAATGAAAGAGTAGTGCAACATTTCCATATACAGAGATCTAGCTACATGGCAGATGTGTTCAATGTGTCCATATACTGAGAGCTACCTACATGGTAGATCAGTCCAACATATCCATATACAGGGTACTATCTAACTGGCAGATGAGACCAACATGTCCATATACTGAGCACTAGATACATTGTAGATGTGTCCAACACGATGATATACTGGGAGCTACTCACATGACAGAAAAATCCAATATGTTCATATAAAAAGAGCTACCTACTTGGCAGAGCAGTCCAACATAGCCATGTACAGAGAGCTAGCTACATGGCAGAAGAGTCCAAAATGTCCATATACAGAGAGCTATCTACATGACAGGTTAGTGCAACATTTACATGTACAGAGTTCTAGGTACAAGGCAGATGATGCCTACTTGTCTATTTAGAGAGAAGTAGATACATGGCAGAGTAGAGTAACATTTCCATATACAGAGCTCTAGCCATATGGCAAATGTGTCCAACGTGTCCATATACTGAGAGCTAACTACACGGCAGGACAGTCTAACATGTCCAGACACAGGGTATTATCTACATGCCAGATGAGTTCATGTCCATATACTGAGAGCTAGCTAGATGACAGAAAAGTCCAGTATGCTCATATACAGAGAGCTACCTACTTGACAGATCAGTCCAACATATCCATATACAGAGAACCAGCTACATGGAAGACAAGTCCAAAATGTCCATATACAGAGAGCTAGCTACATGGGAGGGTCGTACAACATTCCCATATAAAGAGTTCAAGCTATGTGGCAGATATGTCCAACATGTCCATATACTGAGAGCTAGCTACATGGCAGACAAGTCCAATATACTCATATACAGAGAGTTACCTACATGGCAGATCCGTTCAAAATATCCATGCACAGAGAGCTTGCTACATGTCAGACTAGTGGAAAATGTCCACATACAGAGAGCTAGCTACATGGCAGAGTAGTGCATCATACCCATGCACAGAGTTCAAGCTACATGGCAGATGAGTCCAAAGTGTTCATATACTGAAAGATGGCTACATGGCAGAGTAGTCCAACATGTCCACAAAAAGAGTACTAGCTACCTGGCTAATGATTCCAACATGTCCATGAATTGAGAGCTAGCTACATGAAAGACAAGTGCAATATATTTATATAGAGAGAGCTACCTACTTGGCAGATCAGTCCAAACTATCTATGTACAGACAGTCAACTACATGACACACGAGTCCAAAATGTCCATATACAGAGAGCTAGCCACTTGAAAGGGTAGTGTAACATTTCCATATACAGACTTCTAGCTACAAGGAAGATTAGTCCAACTTGTCTATATAGAGATTGCCAGCTACACGGCAGTGTAGTTCAACATTTCCATATACCGAGTTCTAGCTACATGGCAGATGTGTTCAACGTGTCCATATACTGAGAGTATCTGCATGGCAGATCAGTCAAAAACATCCATGCACAGAGAGCTAGCTATATGTCAGACAAATCCAAATTTTCCATATGCAGACAGCTAGCTCCATGGCAGAGTAGTGTGCATCATTTTCATATACAGAGTTCAAGCAACATGGCATATGATTCCAGAGTGTTCATATACTGAGAGCTAGATACATGGCAGACATGTCCAATATGTTCTTATAAAGAATACAAGCTATTTGGCTAATGAGTCCAACATATGCATATACTGAGACCTTGTTACATGGCAGACAAGTCCAATATGTTCATATACAAAGAGCTACCTCCTTGGTATATCATTCCAACATATCCATGTACACAGAGCTAGCTACATGGCAGACAGATCCAAAAGGTCCATATACAGAGAGCTATCTACATGGCAGGGTAGTGCATCATTTCCATATACAGAGTTCTAGATACAAGGTAGATGAGTCCATCTTGTCTATATACAGAAAGCTAGCTACATGACAGAGCAGGGCAACATTTCCATATACAGAGTTCTAGCTACATGGCAGATTTGTCCAACGTGTCCATATAGTGAAAGCTACCTACATGGTAGATAAGACCAACAAGTCCATATAAAGGGTACTAGTTATATGGCAGATGAGTCCAACTTGTCCATATACTGAGCACAAGCTACATTGCAGATGTGTACAACATGTCCATATCCTGGGAGCTAGCTACCTGGTAGACAAGTCCAATATGTTCATATACACAGAGCTATATACTTGGCAGATAAATCCAACATATCCACGTCTAGAGAGTTAGCTACATGGCAGACAAGTCCAAAATATCCGTTTACAGAGAGCTAGCTACATGGCAGAGTAGTGCAACATTTCCATATACAGACTTCTAGCTACAAATCCAATGAGTCGCACATGTCCATATATTGAGAGCCAGCTACATTGCAGACAAGTCCAATATGTTCATATACAGAGACTTGCCTACTTGGCAGATCAGTCCAAAATATCCAGGCAAAGAGAGCTTGCTAAATGTCATACGAGTGAAAATGTCCACATACAGAGAGCTAGCTACATGGAAGAGTATTGCATCATTTCCATATACAGAGTTCAAGATACATGGCAGATGATTCCAAAGTGTTCATATACTAAGAACTGGCTACATGGCAGAGTAGAGTAGTCCAACATGTCCATACAAAGAGTACTAGCTCCCTGGCTAATGAGTCCTACATGCCCATATACTGAGAGCTAGGTACATGGCACACAAGTCCAATATGTTAATATACAGAGAGTTACCTACTTGGCAGATCAGTCCAACATATCCATGTACAGAGAGCTAGCGACATGGCAGACAACTCAAAAATATCCATATACAGAGAACTAGCTACATGGCAGGGTAGTGCAACATTTCCATATACAGAGTTCTAGCTACATGGCAGATGTGTCCAAGGTATCCACATATTGAGAGCTAACTACATAGCAGATCAGTCCAAAATATCCATGCACGGAGAGCACACTACATGTCAAATGAGTCAAAAATGTCCATATGCAGAGAGCTAGCTATATGGCTGAGTAGTGCATCATTTTTATATACAGAGTTCAAGCTGCATGGCAAATGACTCCAAATTGGTCAAATGCTGTGAGGTGGCTACTTGGCAGAGTAGTCCAACATGTAAATAAATATTGTACTTGCTACCTGGCTTATGAGACCAACATGTCCATATGCTGAGAGCTAGCTACATGGCAGGGTAGTGCAACATTTCCATATCAGAGTTCTACTTACAAGTCAGATGAGTCCAACTTGTCTATATGCTGAGAGCTGGCTATATGGCAGACCAGTCCAATATGTTCAGATAGAGAGAACTACCTAATTGGTAGATCATACCCACATATTCATGTACAGAGAGCTAGCTACATGGCAGACTTGTCCCAAATGTCCATGTACAGAGAGCTAGCTACATGGCAGGGTAGTGCAACATTTCCATATACAGCGTTGTAGCTACAAGGCAGATGAGTCCAACATGTGCATTTACTGGGAGCTAGCTTCATGGCAGACGAATTGAAAATGTCCATATACAGTGAGATAGCCACATGGCAGTGTAGTGCATCATTTCCATATACCGAGTTTTTCTTACTAGGCAGATAAGTCCAACTTGTCTATATACTGTGAGTTAGCTACATCTCAGACGAGTTCAAAATGTCCATATACAGAGAGCTAGCTACATGGCAGGGTAGTGCAACATTTCAATATACAGAGTTCTAGCTACAAGGCAGATGAATCCATAATGTCCATATATAGAGAGCTAACTACATGGCAGGGTAGTGCAACATTTTCATATACAGAGTTCTAGCTAAACGGAAGATGAGTCCAAAATGTCCATATACAGAGAGCTAGCTACATGACAGTGTAGTGCAACATTTCCATATACAGAGTTCTAGCTACAAGGCAGATAAGTCCAAATTGTCTATATACAGAGAACCAGCTATATGGCAGAGTAGTGCAACATTTCCATATAGAGAGTTCTAGCTACATGATATATGTGTCCAACGTGTTCATATATTGAGAGCTAGCTACATTTCAGATCAGTCCAAAATATCCAAGCAGAGAGAGCTAGCGACATGTCAGATGACTCTGAAATGTAGATATACAGAGAGCAAGCTACATGGCAGAGTAGTGCACAATTTCCATATACAGAGTTCAAGCTACATGGCAGATGAGTCCAAAGTGTTCATATACTGAGAGCTAGCTACATGGCAGAGTAGTCCAACATGTCCATATAAAGAGTACTAGGTACCTGGCTAATGAGTTCAATGTGTCCATATACTGAGAGCTAGCTACATGGCAGATAAGTCCAATATGTTCATATGGTGATAGCTACCAACTTGGCAGATCAGTCCAACATATCTATGTACAGAGAGCTAATTACAAATCAGACAAGTCCAAAATGTCCATATACAGGGAGCTAGCTGTATGGCAGGGTAGTGCAACATTTACATATACAGAGTTCTAGCTACATGGCAGATGAGTCCAACATGTCCATATACTGAGAGCAAGCTAGATGAGAGAAAAGTCCTTATGCTCATATACAGAGAGCTACCAACTTGGCAGAGCAGGCCAATATATCCATATACAGAGAGCTAGCTACATGGCAATCAAGTCCAAAATGTCCATATATAGAGAGCTTGCTACATGGCAGGGTAGTGAAACATTTCCATATACAGAGTTCTAGCTACATGGCAGATGAGTCCAACATGTGCATATACTGAGAGCAAGCTAGATGAG
>NW_006408951.1:138408-139451 GCF_000296735.1 Chrysochloris asiatica
GTAGTGAAACATTTCCATATACAGAGTTCTAGCTACATGGCAGATGAGTCCAACATGTGCATATACTGAGAGCAAGCTAGATGAGAGAAAAGCCCAGTATGCACATATACAGAGAGCTACCTACTTGGCAGAGCAGTTCAATATATCCATATACAGAGAGCTACATGGCGAGTAGTGTATCATTTTCATATACAGAGTTCAAGCTACATGTCAGATGAGTCCAAAGTGTTTATATACTTAGAGCTAGTTACATCGTAGACAAGTCCAATATGTTCATATAAAGAGTATTAGCTACCTGGCTAATGAGTCCAACATGTCCATATACTGTGAGCTAGCTACATGGAAGACAAGTCCAATATGGTCATATTCAAAGAGCAACCTACTTGACAGATCATTCCAACATATTCATGTACAGAGAACTAGCTACATGGCAGACGAGTTCAAAATGTCCATATACAGAGAGCTAGCTACATGGCAGGGTACAGCAACATTTACATATATAGGGTTCTAGTTCCAAGGCAAATGAGTCCAACTTGTCTATATACAGAGAGCTAGCTACATAGCAGAGTAGAGCAACATTTCCACATATGGCATATGTGTCCAACTTGTCCATATCCTGAGAGCTACCTACATGGCAGATCAGTCCAACTTGTCCATATACAGGTTACTAGCTACATGGCAGATGAGTCCAAAAATTCCATATATTGAGAGCAAGCTACACAGCAGACAATTCCAATATGGTCATATACAGAGAGCTACCTACTTGGCAGATCATCCCAAAATATCCATGTTCAAAGAGCTAGATACATGGCAGACGAGTCCAAAATGTCTTTATATAGAGAGCTAGCTACCTGGCAGGGTAGTGCAACATTTCCATATACAGAGTTCTAGATACAAGACAAATGAGTTCAAAATGTGCATATACAGAGAGCTAGCTACATGGCAACGTTTCTATATACAGAGTTCTAGCTAGAAGGCGGATGAGTCCAACATGTCCATATACTGAGAGCTAGCTTCGTGGAAGACAAGTTAAAATGTCCATA
>NW_006408951.1:140681-144433 GCF_000296735.1 Chrysochloris asiatica
CTAGCTAGATGGCAGACAAGTCCAGTATGTTCATATACAGAAAGCTACCTCTTTGGCATAGCAGTCCAACATATTCATGTACAGAGTGCTAGCTATATGGTAGATGAGTCCAAATTGTCTATATACTGAGTAGTTCTACATTTCATATGCAGAGAGCTAACTACTTGGCAGATCAGTCCAACATATCCATGTACAGAGAGCTAGCTACATGGCAGATCAGTCCAAAATATCCACGTACAGGGAGCGAGCTACATGTCATACGAGTTAAAAATATCCATACACAGAGAGCTAGCTACATATCAGAGCAGTTCAACATTTCATATACAGAATTCTAGCTTCAAGGCAGATGAGTCCAACTTGTCTATATTCAGAGAGCTATCTACATGGCAGGGTAGTGCAACATTTCCATATATAGAGTTCTAACTTCAAGCCAGATGAGTCCAGCTAGTCTATATACAGAGCTAGCTACATGGCCGGGTAGCCAAACATGTCCATACAAAGGGTAGTAGGTACATGACAGATAAGTCCAACATGCACATATACTGAGAGCTAGCTAGATGGCAGACAAGTCCAGTATGTTCATATACAGAGAGCTACCTCCTTGGCATATCAGTCCAACATATTCATGTACAGAGAGCTAGCTGCATGGCAGATGAGTCCAAAATATCCATATACAGAGAGCTAGCTACATGGCAGAGTAGTCAAACATTTCCATATACAGAATTCTACTTACAAGGCTGATGAGTACAACTTGTCTATGTACTGAGAGCTAGCTACACGGCAGACAAGTCCAATATGTTCATATACAGAGAGCTATCTACTTGGAAGGTCAGTCCAACATATCCATGTACAGAGAGATAGCTACATGGCAGACGGGTCCAAAATGTCTGTATACAGAGAGCTAGCTACATGGCAGGGTAGTGCAACATTTCTATATTCAGAGTTCTAGCAACAAGGCATAGGAGTTCAACTTGTCTATATACCAAGAATTAGCTACATGTCAGAGTAGTGCAACCTTTCCATATACAGAGTTCTAGCTACATGGTTGATGTGTCCGACATGTACATATACTGAGAGCAACCTACATTACAGATCAATCCAAAATATCCATGCACAGAGAACAAGCTACATGGCAGAAGACTCCAAAATGTCCATGTACAGAGACCTAGCTACATGGCAGAGTAGTCCAACATGTCCTTATAAAGAGTATTAGCTACCTAGCTAATGAATCCAACATGTCCATATACTGAGAGCTATCTACATGGCAGAGTGGTGCATCATTTCCATATACAGAGTTCAAGCTAAATGGCAGATGAGTCCAAAGTGTTCATATACTGAGAGCAAGCTACATGGCAGAGTAGTACAACATGTCCATATACAGGGTACTAGCTACAAGGCAGAAGCGTCCAATATGTCCATATACTGAGAGCTTGCTACATTGCAGATGTGTCTAAAATGTCCATATAATGGGAGCTAGCTACATAGCAGACAAGTTCAATACATTCATATACAGAGAGCTACCTACTTGGCAGATCAGACTAACATATCCATGAAATGAGAGCTAGCTACATGGCAGACGGGTCCAAAATGTCCATATACAGAAAGCTAGTTACATGGCAGAGTAGTGCAATATTTCCATATACAGAGTTCTAGATACATGGCAGATGTGTCCAACGTGTCCATATATTAAGAGCAATCAACGTGGCAGCTCAGTCTAAAATATCCATGCACAGAAAGCTAGCTAAATGTCAGATGAGTCCAAAATGTTCATATACAGAGATCGAGGTACATGGCACAGTAGTGCATCATTTCCATATACAAATTTAAACTACCTGAGATATGACTCCAAAGTGTTCATATACTGAGAGATAGCTACATGGCAGAATAGTCCAACATGTCCTTATAAAGAGTAATAGCTACCTGGCTAATGAGTCCAACATGTGAATATACTGAGAGCTAGCTACATGGCAACCAAATCCAATATGTTCATATACAGAGAGCTATATACTTGGCAGATCAATCAAACATATCCATGTCTAGAGAGCTAGCTACATGGCAGACGGGTCCAAAAAGTCCATACACAGAGAGCAAGCTACATGGCAGGGAAGTGCAACATTTCCATATACAGTTTTCTAGCTAAAACGCAGATGAGTCCAATTTGTCTATATAAAGAGAGTTAGCTACATGGCAGAGTAGTACAGCATTTGCATATACAGAGTTCTAGATACATGGCAGATGTGTCCAACATCTCCATATTCTGAGAGATAACTACATGGCATATCAGTATAACATGTCCTTGTACAGGGTACTAGCTACATGGAAGATGATTCCAACATGCCCATATACTGAAAGCTAGCTACATTACAGATAAATTCAACATGTCTATATACTGAGAACTAGCTACATGCAGGGTAGTACAACATTTCAGTATGTTCATACACAGAGAGCTAACTACTTGGCAGATTAGTCCAACATATCCATGTACAGAGAGTTAGCTACATACCAGACAAGTCTAAACTGTCCATATACAGAGAGCTCGCTACATGGCAGGGTAATACAACATTTCCATATACAGAGTTCTAGATACATGGCAGATGTGTCTAACGTGTCCATATTCTGAGAGCTACCTACATGGCAGATTATTCCAACACGTCCATATACTGAGAGCCAGCTACATGGCAGACAATTGCAATATGTTCGTATACAGAAAGCTACCTAATTGACAGATCTGTCCAACTTATCCATGTACAGAGAACAAGCATCATGGCAGACAAGTCCAAAATGTCCACATACAGAGAGCTTGCTACATGGCAGGGTAGTGCAACATTTCCATATACAGAGTTCTACATAAAAGGCAGATGAATCCAACTTGTCTATATACTGAGAGCTAGCTACATGGCACAGAAGTCCAATATGTTCATGTTCAGAGAGCTACCTACTTGGCACATAATTCCAACATATCCATGGACAGAGAGCTAGCCTCATGGCAGACGAGTCCAAAATGTCTGTATACAGAGAGTATCTTCACGGCAGGGTAGTGCAACGTTTCCATATACAGAGTTCTAGCTATAAGGCAGATGAGTCCAAAATGTACATATAAAGGCAGACAGCTACATGGCAAGATAGTGCAACATTTCCATATAAAGAGTTCTAACTACAAGGCAGATTAGTCCAACATGTCCATAAACTGAGAGCTAGCTTCATGGCAGACAGACCAAAATGTCCATATACAGAGAGCTAGCTACATGGCATTGTAGTGCAACATTTCCATATACAGAGTTCTAGATAAAAGGCAGATGAGTCCAAGTTCTCTATATAAAGGAGCTATCTTCATGGCAGAGTAGTGCAACATTTCTATATACAGAGTTCTAGCTACATGGCAGATAATTCCAACTTGTCCATAAACTGAGAGCTACCTACATGGCAGATCAGTCCAAATTATCCATGCCAAGAGAGCTAGCTACATGGCAGATGAGTCCAAAATGTACATATACAGAGACCTAGCTACGTGGCAGTGTACAGCACAATTCCCATATACAGAGTTCAAGCTACATGACAGATGAGTCCAATGTGTTCATATAATGAGAGTTAGCTACTTGGTAGAGTAGTCCAACATGTCCATATAAAGAGTACTAGCTACCTTGCTAATTAATTCAACGTGACCAAATACTGAGAGATAGCTACATGACAGAAAAGTCCAATATGTTCATATACAGAGAGCTACAATGCAGGGTAATGCAACATTTCCATAT
>NW_006408951.1:145963-147762 GCF_000296735.1 Chrysochloris asiatica
ATGAGTCCAACTTGTGTATATACAGAGTGCTAGCTACATGGCAGATGTGTCCAACGTGTCAATATACTGAGAGCTATCTACATGGCAGATCAGTCCAACATGTCCATGTACAGGGTACTTGCTACATGGCAGATGAGTCCAACATGTCCATATACTGAGAGTTAGCTACATTACAGATGTGTCCAACATGTGAATATACTGGGAGCTAGCTACATGGAAGACATGTTCAATATGTTCATATACAGAGAGCTACCTTCTTGGATGATTTGTTCAACATATCCATGTACAGAGAGTTAGCTACATGGCACACGAGTCCAAAATTTCCATATACAGAGAGCTAGCTACAATGCAGGGTAGTGCAACATTTCCATATACAGAGTTCTAGCTACAAGGCAGACGAGTCCAAAATGTCTATATACAGACAGCTAGCTACATTGTAGTGTAGTCCAACATGTTCATATACTGAGAGCTAACTACAAGACAGACAAGTCCAATATGTTCATATACTGAGAGCTTCCTACTTGGCAGATCAGTCCAACATATCCATGTACAGAGAGCTAGTGACGTCATAGACGAGTCCAAAATATCTGTATACAGATAGCTAAGTACATGAGAGCATAGTGAAATATTTCCATATACAGATTTCTAGACAAGGTAGATGAGCCCAACTTGTATATATACAGAGAGCTAGCTATATGGCACAGTAGTGCAACATTTCTATATATAGAATTCCAGCTCCATGGCAGATGTGTCCAATGTGACCATATACTGAGAGCTACCTATATGGTAGATCAGTCCAAAATATCCATGCAGAGAGAGCTAGCTACATGGCAGACAAGTCCAATATATTCATATACAGAGAGCTACCTACTTGGCAGATCAGTCCAACATATTCATGTACAGAGAGCTAGCGACATGGCAGACGAGTCCAAAATGTCCATATAAAGATCGCTAGTGACGTGGCATATGAGTCCAAAAGCCCATACACACAAAGCTAGTTACATTGCAGTGTAGTGTAACATTTACATATACAGAGTTCTAGCTACATGGCAGATGTGTCCAACGTGTAGATATACTGAGAGCTACCTAAATGGAAGATCAGTCGAAAATATCCATGCACAGATAGCTAGCTACATGTCTGATGAGTAAAAAATGCCCATATATGAAGAGCTTGCTACATTGCAAAGTAGTGCACCTTTTCCACATACAGAGTTCAAGGTACATGACAGATGAGTCCAAAGTGTTCATATAGTGAGAGCTAGCTACATGGCAGAGGAGTGCATCATTACCATATACAGAGTTCTAGCTACATGGCAGACGTGTCCAACGTGTCCATATAATGAGAGCTAGCTACATGGCAGAGTAGTCCAACATGTCCATATAAAGAGTACTAGCTACCTGGGTAATGACTCCAATATTTCCATATAAAGAGAGCTAACTACTTGGCAAATCAGTCCAACATATCCATGTACAGATAGCTACTTACATGGCAATGAATCCAAAATGTCCTTATACCGAGAGCTAGCTACAAGGCAAGGTAGTGCAACATTTGCATATTCAGAGTTCTAGCTACAAGGCAGATGAATCCAACTTGTCTATATACAGAGATCTAGCTACATGGCAGAGTAGTGTGACACTTCCATATACAGAGTTCTAGCTACATGGCAGATGTGTCCAACGTGTGTATATATTGAGAGCAAACTGCATGGCACATCAGTCCAAAATATCCATGCACAGAGAGCTAGGTTCATGATAGATGAGTCCAAAATGTCCATATGCAGAGAGCTAGCTACGTTGCA
>NW_006408951.1:149462-153654 GCF_000296735.1 Chrysochloris asiatica
TTTCCATATACAGAGTTCTAGGTGCATGGCAGATGTGTCCAACGTGTCCATATAATGAGAGCTTCCTACATGGCAGAGTAGTACAACATGTCCATATACATGGTACTAGCTACATGGCAGTTGAGTCCAAAATGTCCATTTGCAGAGAATTACCTACATGACAGAGTAGTGCAACATTTACATATACAGAGTTCTAGCTACGTGCAGATGAGTCCATCTTCTCTATATACAGAGAGCTAGCTACATGACAGAGTAGTGTAATATTTCCATATACAGAGTTCTAGCTACAAGGCAGATGAGTCCATCTTCTCTATATACAGTTAGTTAATTACATGGCAGATTAGTGCAAAATGTCCATATACCGAGTTCTAGCTACATGGCAGATGTGTCCAACGTGTCCATGTACTGAGAGCAAACTACATGGCAGATCAGTCCAACATATCCATGTACAGAGAGCTAACGACATGGCAGACGAGTCCAAAATGTCCATATAAAGAGAGATAGTTACATGGCAGTGTAGAAAATAATTTCCATTTACAGAGTTCAAGCTACATGGCCTATGAGTCCAAAGAGTTCATATACTGACAGCAAGCTACATGGCAGAGTAGTCCAACATGTCCATATAAAGATACTAGCTACCTGGGTAATGAGTCCAACATTTCCATTGACAGAGAGCTAACTACTTGGCAGATCTGTCAAACATTACCATGTACAGAGAGCTAGCTACATGGCAGACGAGTCCAAAATGTCCCTATCTCCATGGCAGGGAAGTGCAATATTTCTATATAAAGAGTTCTGGCTACATGAAAGATGTGTTCAAAGTGTCCATGTACTTAGAGCTATCTAAATGGCAGATCAGTTTAATCTGTACATATACAGGGTACTAGCTACATGGCAGATGTGTCCAACATGTTCATATACTGAGAGCTAGCTAAATGGCAGACAAGTGCAATATGTTCATATACAGATATTGACCTACTTGGCAGATCAGTCCAACATATACATGTACAGAGAGCTAATTACATAGCAGAAGAGTCCAAAATATCCATATACCGAGAGCAAGCTACATGGCAGGGTAGTGCAACATTTCCATATACAGAGTTCTAGCTATAAGGCAGATGAGTCCAACATGTTCATATACTGAGAGCTAGTGTAGTGGTTACGAATCGGGCTGTGAACCTTAAGGTCAGCAGTTCGAAACTACCAGCTGCTCCGCTGGAGAAAGAAGAGGCTTTATACTCCCGTAAGGATTTACACCCTCGGAAACCCTGTACAGGGTCGCTATGGGTCAGAAACGACTCGATGGCACTTAACAACAACAACAACAGCTTCATGGCAGACGAGTTAAAATGTCCATATACAGAGAGCTAGCTACATGGCAGGGTAGTGCATCATTTCCATATACAGAGTTCTAGATACAAGGCAGATGAATCCAACGTGTCTATAAACAGAGAGTTAGCTACATGGCAGAGTAGTGCATCATTTCCATATACAAAATTCAAGCTACAAGACAGATGAGTCCAAAGTGTTCAAATAGTGAGAGCTAGCTACATGGCAGAGTAGTCCAACATGTCCATATAAAGAGTACCAGCTACCTGGCTAATGAGTCCGATATGTTCACATACTGAGAGCTAGCTACATGACAGACAAGTCCAATAAGTTCATACACAGAGAGCTAACTAATTGGAAGATCAGTCCAAAATATCCTTGTACAGAGAGCTAGCTACATGGCCAAGTAGTGCAACATTTCTATATTCAGAGTTCTACCTATAAGGCAGATGAATATAACTTGTTTATATAGAGATCTAGCTACTTGGCAGAGTAGTGCAACATTTCATATACAGAGTTCTAGCTACATGGCAGATGTGTCCAACGTATCCATATATTGAGAGCAAACTACATGGCAGATCAGTCCAAAATATCCACGCACAGAGAACTAGGTACATGTCAGATGAGTCTAAAATGTCCATATGCAGAGAGCTACTTACGTGGCAGAGTAGTGCATCATTTCCATATACAGAGTTCAAGACACAGGGCAGATGAGTCCAAAGTGTTCATATATTGAGAGCTGGGTACCTGGCAGAGTAGTATAATATGTCCATATAAAGAGTTCTAGGTACGTTGCTAATTCATTCAACGTGTCCATATACTGAGAGCTAGCTACATGTCAGGTGAGTAAAAAATGTTCATGTACAGAGAGCATCTTACATTGCAAAGCAGTGCATCATTTCCATATAGAGTGTTCAAGATACATGGCATATGAGTCCAAAGTGTTCATATACTGCTGAGAGGTAGCTACATGGCAGAGTAGTCCAACATGTCCATATAAAGAGTACTATCTACCTGGCTAATGAGGCCAACATGTCCATATACTGAGATCTAGCTACATGGAAGACAAGTCCAATATGTTCCTATACAGAGAGCTACCTACTTCACGGATCAGTCCAACATATGCATGTACAGAGAGGTAGCTACATGGCAGACGAGTCCAAAAATCTCCATATATAGAGAGCTATCTCCATGGAAGGGTAGTGCAATAATTCTATATAAAGAGTTCTAGCTACATGGCAGATGTGTTCAGCGTGTCCATGTACTGAGAGCTACATACAGGGCAGATCAGTCCAATCTGTCCATATACAGGGTAGTAGCTACATTGCAGATGTGTACAACATGTCCATGTACTATGCGCTAGCTACATTGCAGATGTGTTCAACATGTCCATATACTGAGAGCTAGCCAAATGGCAGACAAGTCCAATATGTTCATATACAGAGAACTACCTACATGGCAAATCATTCCAACATATCCATGTACAGAGAGCTAGCTACATTGCAGACAAGTTCCAAATGTCCGTATACAGAGAGCTAGCTGCATGGCAGGGTAGTGCAACATTACCATATACACAGTTCTAGCTACAAGACAGATGAGTCCAAAATGACCATATACAGAGAACTAGCTACATGGCAGGGTAGTGCAACATTTCCATATACAAAGTTCTAGCAACAAGGCAGATGAGTCCAACATGTCCATATACTGAGAGCTAGCTTCATGGCAGACAAGTTATAATATACATATACAGAGGGCTAGCTACATGTCAGGGTAGTGCATCATTTCCATATACAGAATTCTACTTACAAGGCAGATGAGTCCAACTTGTCTCTATAGTGAGATCTAGCTACATGACAGACAAGTCCAATATGTTCATATACAGAGAGCTACCTACTTGTTAGATCAGTCCAACATATGCATGTACAGAGAGCTAGCTACTTGCAGATGAGTCCAAAATGTCCATATACAGAGAGCTAGCTACATGGAATAGAAGTGCAACATTTCCATATACAGAGTTCGAAATACAAGGCAGATGAGTCCAACTTGTGTATATACTAAGACCTAGCTACATGGCAGACAAGTCCAAAATATTCATATACAGAGAGATACCTACTTTGCAGATCAGTACAACATATCCATGTACAGAGAGCTAGATACATTTCAGAAGAGTCCAACATATCCATGTACAGTGTGCTAGATACATGGCAGGGCAGTCCTACATGTCCATATACAGGTTACTAGCAATAATACAGATGTGTCCAACTTTTCAATATACAGAGAGCTAGTTACATGGTAGACAAGTCCAATATATTAATATACACATACATACCTACTTTGCAGATCAGTCGAACATATCAATGTACAGAGAGATAGATACATTTCAGAAGAGTACAAAATATCCACATACAGAGAGCTAGCTACATGGCAGAGTAGTGAGACATTTTCATATACAGAGTTTTAGCTACAAGACAGATGAGTCCAACTTGTCTATATACAGAGAGCTAGCTACATGGTAGAGTATTGCAACATTTCCATATACAGAGTTCTAGCTATATGGCAGATATGTCCAACGTGTCCATATACTGAGAGCTAGTTACATGGCAGAGTAGTACAACATGTTCATATACAGGGTTCTAGCTACATGGCAGATGAGTTCAACATGTTCAAATACTGACACCTAGCAATATGGCAGACTAATCAATCATGTTCATATAAAGAGAGCTACATACTTGGCAAAACATTCCAATAATTCCATGTATAGAAAGCTAGCTACATGTCAGACAAGTCCAAAATGTCAATATAAAGAGAGATAGCTACATGGCAGGGTAGTGCAACATTTCCATATACAGAGTTCTAGCTACAT
>NW_006408951.1:154444-156240 GCF_000296735.1 Chrysochloris asiatica
AGCTAACTACATGGTAAGGTAGTCCATATACAGGGTACTAGCTACATGGCAGAAGAGTCCAACATGTCCATATACAGAGAGCTAGCTACATGGCAGAGTAGTGCAACATTTCCAAATACAGAGATCCAGTTACATGACAGATGTGTCCAACGTGTCCATATACTGAAGAGCTACCTATTTGGCAGATCAGTCCAAAATATCTATGCACAACGAGCTAGCTGCATGTCAGACGAGTCCAAAATGTCCATATACAGAGAGCTAATTACATGGCAGTGTATTGCATCCTTTCCTTATACAGAGTTCAAGTTACATGGCAGATAAGTCCAAAGGGTTCACATACTGAGAGCTAGCTACATGACAGAGAAGTCCATCATGTCCATATACAGAGTATAAGCTACATGGCAGATGTGTCCAACGTGTCCATATACTGAGAGCTAGCTACATGGCATACAAGTCCAGTATGTTCATATACAGAGAGTTACTTGCATGGCAGAGCAGTCCAACATATCCATGTACAGAGAGCAAGCTACATCACAGATGAGTCCAAAATGTCCACATACAGAGAGCTAGCCACAAAGCAGGGTAGTACAACATTTCCATATACAGAGTTCAAGCTACAAGGCAGATGAGCCCAACTTGTCTATAAACAGTGACCTAGCTACATGGCAAAGTAATCCCACATGTCCATATACAGGTTACTAGCTACAAGGCAGATGAGTCCTACTTTTCCATATTCAGAGAGCTAGCTACATGGCACAGTAGTGCAAAATTTCCATATACAGAGTCTTAGCTACAAAGAAGATGGGTCCAACTTGTCTATAAACAGTGAGCTAACTACTTGGTAGGGTAGTTCAACATGTCTATATACAGGGTACTAGCTACATGGCAGATGAGTCCAACATGTCCATATACATGACAGACAAGTCCAATATGTTCATATACAGAAAGCTAGCTACATGGCAGGGTAGTGCAACATTTCCATATACAGAGGTCTATCTACAAGTCAGATGTGTTCAATGTGTCACTATACTGAAGAGCTACTTATATGGTAGATCAGTCCAAAATATCCATGCACAGAGTGCTAGTTACATGTCAGATGAGTCCAAAATGTCCATATACAGAGGGCTAACTACATGACAGAATATTGGATCATTTCCATATACAGGTTCAAGCTACATGGCAGATAAGTCCAAAGTGTTCATATACTGAGAACTATCTACATGGCAGGGTACTCCAACATGTCCATATAAAGAGTACTAGCTACATGGCAGATGTGTCAAGCATGTCCATATACTGAGAGCTAGCTGTATGGCATACAAGTCCAATATGTTCATATACAGAGAACTACCTGCTTGACAGATCAGTCCAATATATCCAAGTATTGACAGCTAGCTACATTGCAAAGGAGTGCAAAATGTCCATATACAGAAAGGTACCCACTTGGCAGGATAGTGCAACATTTCCATATACAGAGTTCTAGCTACAAGGCAGATGATTCCAACTTTTCTATATACAGAGAGCTAGCTGCATAACAGAGTAGTGTAACATTTCCATATACAGAGATCTAGCTACATGGCAGATGTGTCCAACGTGTCCATATACTGAGAGCTAGCTACATGGCAGACAAGTCCAATACGCACATATACAGTAATCTAACTACTTGACAGATCAGTCCAACATATCCATGTACAGAGAGCTAGCTACATGGTAGAGCGGTCCAAAAATGTCAATATACAGAGAGCTAGCTAAATTGCAGTGTAGTGCAACATTTCCATAGACAGAGTTCTAGCTACATG
>NW_006408951.1:157115-163085 GCF_000296735.1 Chrysochloris asiatica
TAACTTGTCTATATACTGATAGCTACCTACACAGCAGATCAGTCCAAAATATAGATGCACAGAGAGCAACCTACATGTCAGACGAGCCCAAAAATTCCATATACAGAGAGCTAGCTTCATGGCAGTCAAGTCCAATATTATCATATACAGAGAGCTATCTACTTTGCAGATCATTCCTGCATATCCATGTACAGAGAGCTAGCCACATGGCAAACAAGTCCAAAATGTCCATAAACAGAGAACTAGCTACATGGCAGTGTAGTGCATCATTTCCATATCCAGAGTTTTATCTACAAGGCTGATGAGTCCAACTTGTCTATATACACAGATCTAACTACACGGCAGAGTAGTGCAACATTTCCATATACATGGCAGATTTGTCCAACGTGTTCATATACTGAGAGCTACCAACATGGCAGAGTAGTCCAACATGTCCCTATACAGAGTACTAACTACATGGCAGATGAGTCCAACATGTCCTTATACTGAGAGATAGCTACATGACAGAAAAATCCAATATGTTCATATAAAAAGAGCTACTTTCTTGGCATATCAGTCCAACACATCCATGTACATAGAGTAGCTACATGGAAGATGAGTCCAAAATGTCCATATACAGAGTTCTAGCTACATGACAGATGTTTCCAATGTTTCCATATACTGAGAACTGGCTACATGTCAGAGTAGTGCATCATATCCATATACAGAGTTCAATATACATGGCAGATGAGTCCAAAGTGTTCATATACTGAGAGCTAGCTATATGACAAAGAAGTCCAGCATGTCCATATAATAAACAGTACTAGTTACCTGGCTAATGAGTCCAACATGTCCATATACTGAGAGCTTGCTACATGGCTGACAAGTACAATATGTACATATACAAAGTGCTAACTACTTGGCAGTTCAGTCCAACATATCCATGTATAGAGAGCTAGCTATATGGCAGACGGGTCCAAAATGTCCATATACAGAGAGCTACCAACGTGCCTAGGTAGTGCAACATTTCCATATACAGAGTTCTAGCTTCAAGGCAGATGAGACCAACTTGTCTATAGACAGAGAGCTAGCTACATGGCAGGGTAGTGCAACATTTCCATAGCCAAAGTTCTAGCTACAAGACAGATGAGTCCAACTTGTCTATATATAGAGAGATAGCTACGTGCCAGAGTAGTGCAATATTTCCATATGAACAGTTCTAGCTACATGGCAGAAGTGACAAACGTCTCCATATACTGAGAGCCAGCTTCATGGCACACCAATCCAATATGTTCATATATTGTACAGAGAGCTAGTTACATGGCAGATAAGTCCAAAATGCCCATATACACAGAGTTAGATACACAGCAGAGTAGTGCAACATTTCCATATACAGAGTTGTAGCTACAATGCAGAGGAGTCCAACTTGTCATTAAACAGAGAGCTAGCTACATGGCAGAGTAGTGTAACATTTCCATATACACAGTTCTAGCTGCAAGGAAGATGTGTCCAACGTGTCCATATACTAAGACCTAGCTACATGGTACACAAGTCCAATATGTTCATATACAGAGAGCTATCTACTTGGCAGATAAGTGCAGCATATACATGTACAGTGATCTAGCTACATGGCAGATGAGACCAAAATGTCCATATACAGAGTGCTAGCTTCATGGCAGAATAGTGTAACATTTCCATATACAGAGTTCTAGCTACAAGGCAGATGAGTCCAACTTGTCTAAATACAGAGAGCTAGCTATATGGCAGGGTAGTGAAGCATTTCCATATACAGAGTTCTAGCTATAAGGCAGATGAGTCCAACATGTCTATATACAGAGAGTTAACCACATGGCAGGGTAGTTCAACATTTCCATATACACAATTCTAGCTACATGGCAGATGTGTCCAACTTGTCCATATACTGAGTTCTACCTACATGGAAGATCATTCCAAAATATCCATGTACAGAGAGCTAGCTACATGTCAAATGAACTAAAAATGTACATATACAGAAAGCTAGATACATTGCAGGGTAGTGCAACATTTCCATATACAGATTTCAAGATACAAGGTAGATTAGCCAAATTGTCTATATACAGAGAGGTGGCTACATGACAGGGTAGTGCAGCATTTCCATATACAGAATTGTAGCTACAAGGCAGAGAAGTCCAACTTGTCTATGTACAGAGAGATACCTACATGGCAGAGTAGTGCAAAATTTCCATATACAGAGTTCTAGCTACATGGGAGATGTGTCCAACATGTCCATATACTGAGAGCTAGCTATATTACAGAGTAGTCCAACATGTACATATTCAGGGTAGTAGCTACATGGCAGATGTGTAAAACATTTTCATATACTGACAGCCAACTGCAGGGCAGATAAATCCTATATGTTCATATACAGAGAGATACCTACTTGCCAGATCAGTCTAACATATCCATGAACAGAGAGATAGCCACATGACATTAAAGTCCAAAATGTCCATATACATATAACTAGATACTTGGCAGTGTTGTGCAACATTTCCATATACAGAGTTATAGCTACAAAGCAGATGAGTCCAACTTGTCTATATATAGAGAGGTAGATACATGGCATTGTACAGCAACATTTCCATATACAGAATTCTACCTACGTGCCAGATGTGCCCAACGTGTCCATATACTGAGAGCTAGCTACATGGCAGAGTCTTCCAACGTGTCCACATTCATGATAATACCTACATGGCAGATGTGTCCAATGTGTCCATATAGTGAGAGCAACTTACAAGGTAGACAAGTCCAATATGTTCATATACAGACAGCTACCTACTTGGAAGATCAGTCCAACATATCCATATACAGGGAGATAGCTATATGGCAGATGAGAACAAAATGTCCAAATTCAAAGTGCTAGCTACATGGCAGGGTTGTGCATCATTTCCATATACAGAATTCTAGCTACAAGGCAGATGAGTCCAACTTTTCTATATACAGAGAGCTAGCCACATGGCAGTGTAGAGCTACATTTCCATACACAGTGTTCTAGCTACATGGCAGATGTGTCGAACATGTCCATATACTGAGAGTTAGCTACAGGGCAGACAAGCCCAATATGTTCATATACAGAGAGCTACGTTCTTGGCAGATCAGTCCAACATATCCATGTACAGAGAGCTAGCTATATGGCAGACGGGTCCAAAACGTTCATATACATAGAGCTAGCTACATGTCAGAGTAGTGCAACATTTACATATACGGATTTCTAGCTACATGGCAGATGTGTCCAAGGTGTCCATATACTGAGAGGTAGATACATGGCAGAGTAGTCCAAAATGTCCATAATCAAGTAGTCCAACTTGTCCATAAACTGAGAGCAGCCTCCATGGCAGACAAGTACAATATGTTCATATACAGATAGCTATCTGCTTGGCATATCAGTCAATCATATTCATGTACAGAGAGCTAGCTACATGAAGGACGATTCCATAATGTGCATATGCAGAGAGCTATCTACATGGCACAGTAGTCCAACATTTCCATTTTCAGGGCCGTAGCTACATCATAGATGTGTCCAACGTGTACATATATGGAGAGCCACCTACAGGGCAGACAAGTCCAATATGTTCATATATAGAGCTCTACCTACTTGGCAGATGAGTCCAACATATCCATGAACAGAGATAGCTACATGGCAGACTAGTCTAAATGTTCATATACATGGTATATGTCCAAAATGTCCACATGGCAGGGTAGTGGAACATTTCCATATACAGAGTTCTAGCCAAAAGTCTGATGAGTCCAACTTGTCTATATACAGAGAGCTAGCTACATGGCAGAATAGTGCAACATTTCCATATACAGAGTTCTAGCTACATGGCAGATGTGTGCAACGTGTCCATATACTGAGAGCTAGCTACATGGCAGAGTAGTCCAACATGTCCATGTTCACTGTCGTAGCTACATGGCAGATGTGTCCAACGTGTACATATACTGAGAGCCACCTACAGGGCAGACAAGTCCAATATGTTCATATGCAGAGAGCTACATACTTGGCAGATCAGTCCCACATATCCATGTACAGAGAGCTACCTACATGGCAGACGAGTCCAAAATGTCCATATACAGAGAGTTGGCCACATGGCAGGGTAGTGCATCATTTCCAAAAACAGAGTTCTAGCTACATGGCAGACATGTCCAACGTGTCCATATACTGAGAGCTAGCTAGATGGCAGATTAGTGCAACATTCCCATATACAGAGTTCTAGCTACATGGCAGATGTGTCCAAATTGTCCATATACTGAGAGCTAGCTACATGGCAGAATAGTCCAACATGTCCATGTAGTAGCTACATGATAGATGTGTCCAACGTGTCCATATAGTGAGAGACAAATACAGGGCCGACAAGTCCAATATGTTCATACATTGAGAGTTACCTACTTGGCAGATCAGTCCAACATATCCATGTACAGAAAGCTAGCTGTATGGCAGAGTAGTCCAACATGTTCATATACAGACAGTTGGCCACATGGCAGGGTAGTACAACATTTCCAAATACAGAGTTCTAGCTACAAGGCAGGTGATTCCAACTTGTATATATACAGAGAGCTAGCTACATTGCAGAGTAGTGCAACATTTCCATATACAGAGTTCAAGCAAGATGGCAGAGTAGTCCAACCTGTCCATATTCAGGGTAGTAGCTACACGGCAGATGTGTCCAACATGTCCATATAATGAGAGCCACCTACAGGGCAGACAAGTCCAAGATGTTCATATACAGAGAGCTACCTACTTGGCAGATCAGTCCCACATATACATGTACAGAGAGCTACCTACATTCCAGACTAGTCCAAAATGTCCATATACAGAGAGCTAGCCACATGACAGGGAAGTGCAACATTTCCATATACTGAGTTCTAGCTACATGGCAGATGTTTCAATGGTGTTCATATACTGAGAGCTAGCTACATGGCAGACAAGTCCCATGTATTCCTATAGAGATAGCTACATACTTGTTTGGTCACTCCAATAAATCCATGTACAGAGCTAGCTACATGGCAGACAAGTCCAAAATATTCATATACAGAGAGTTGGTCACATGGCAGGGTAGTGCAATGTTTTCATATGCAGAGTTCTAGCAACCTGGCAGATGTGTAAAACGTGTCCATATACTGAGAGGTAGCAATATGGCTGAGTAGTCCAACATGTCCATATTCAAGGTAGTAGCTACATGACAGATGTGTTCCATGAATCAATATACTGAGAACCACTTACAGAGCAGATAAGACCAATATGTTCATAAACAGAGAGCTACCTACATGGCAGATCAGTCCAACATATCCATGTCCAGAGAGCTACTTTGCAAACGATACCAAAATGTTCATATACAACGAGCTCGCTACATGGCAGAGTAGTGCAACATTTCCATATACAGAGTTCTAGCTACATGGCAGATGTGTCCAAATTGTCCATATACTGACAGCTAGCTACATGATAGATGTGTCCAACATGTCAGTATAATGAGAGACAAATACAGGGCCGACAAGTCCAATATGTTCATACATAGAGAGCTACCTACTTGGCAGATCAGTCCAACATAACCATATACAGAGACCTAGCTACAAAGCAGACGAGTCCAAAATGTCCATATACAGAGAGCTAGCCACATGGCAGGGTAGTGCAACATTTCAATACATACAGAGTTCTAGCTACATGGCAGACGAGTCCAACTTTTCAATATACAGAGAGCTATCGACATGACAGAGTACTACAACATTTCCATATACAGAGTTCTAGCTACATAGCAAATGTGTCCAACGTGTCCATATACTGAGAGCTAGCTACATGGCAGACATGTCCAATATGTTCATAAACAGAGAGCTACCTACTTGGCTGATCAGTACAACATATCCATGTACAGAGAGCTACCTACATGCAGACAAGCCCCATATATTCATATACAGAGAGCTACATACTTGTCTGATCAGTCCAACATATCCATGTACAGA
>NW_006408951.1:164875-173458 GCF_000296735.1 Chrysochloris asiatica
GAGTTCTAGCTACATGGCAGATGTGTCAAAGGTGTTCATATACTGAGAGCTACCTACATGGCAGACAAGTCCCATATATTCCTATACAGATAGCTACATACTTGTTTGATCACTCCAACATATCCTTGTACAGAGCTAGCTACATGGCAGACGAGTCCAAAATATCCATATACAGAGAGTTGGTCACATGACAGGGCAGTGCAACATTTTCATATACAGAGTTCTAGCAACCTGGCAGATGTGTACAATGTGTCCATATACTGAGAGCTAGCTACATGGCACACAAGTACAATATGTTCATAAACAGAGAGCTACTTGTCTGATCAGTCCAACATATCCATGTATAGAAAGCTAGCAGTATGACAGAGTAGTTCAACAATTCCATATACAGACAGTTGGCCACATGGCAGGGTAGTACAACATTTCCAAATACAGAGTTCTAGCTACAAGGCAGATGATTCCAACTTGTATATATATAGACAAGTCCAATATGTTCATATACAGAGAGCTACCTAATTTGCAGATCAATGTTAAATATCCATATACAGAGAGCTAGCTACATGGAAAACAAGTCCAAAATGTACATATACAGAGAGCTACATACATGGCAGTGTAGTGTAACATTTCCATATACAGAGTTCTAGCTACAAGGCAGATGAGTCTAACTTGTCAATATACAGAAAGCTATCGACATGGCAGAGTAGTACAACATTGCCGTATACAGAGTTCTAGCTACATGGCAGATGTGTCCAACGTGTCCATATACTGAGAGCTAGCTTCATGGCAGACAAGTCCAATATGTTCATAAACAGAGAGCTACCTACTTGGCAGATCAGTCTAACATATCCATGTACAAAGAGCTAGCTATAATGCAGATGATTCCAAAATGTCCATATACAGAGAGCTAGCCACATGACAGGGTAGTACAACATTTCCATATTCAAAGTTCTAGCTACAAGGCAGATCAGAACAACTTGTCTATATACAGAGAGCTAGCTAAATGGCAATGTAGAGCAACTTTTCCATATACAGAGTTCTAGCTACATGACAGATGTGCTCAACGTGTCCATATACTGAGAGCTAGCTACAGGGCAGACAAGTCCAATATGTTCATATACAGAGAGTTACCTACTTGGCAGATCAGTCCAACATATCCATGTACAGAGAGCTAGCTATATGGTAGACACGTCCAAAATGTCCCTATACAGAGAGCTAGCTACATGGCAGGGAAGTGCAACATTTCCATATACTGAGTTCTAGCTACAAACGGATAAGTCCAATTTTTCTATATACAGCGAGATAGCTACATGGCACCGTAGTACAACACTTCCATATGCATTGTTCTATGTATATGGCAGATGTGTCCAACGTGTCCATATACTGAGAGTAAGCTATAAGTCAGACAAGTCCAACATACTCATATAGAGAGACCTACCTACTTGGCAGATCATTCCAACATATCCATGTACAGAGAACTAGCTACATGACAGACGAGTCCAAATTGTCCATATACAGAGAGCTAGCTACATGGCAGTGTAGTGCAGCATTTTCATATACAGATTTCTAGCTACAAGGCAGATGAGTCCAACTTGTCTATATATAGAGATAGAACTACTTGGGAGGGTAGTGCAACATTTCCATACACAGAGTTCTAGCTACATTGCAGATGTGTCCTACATGTCCTTATACTGAGAGCTAACTACCTGACTGAGTAGTCAAACATGTCCACATTCTGGGTACTACCTACATGTCAGATGTGTCCAACTTGTCCATATACTGAGAGCCACCTGCATGGCAGACAAGTCCAACATGTTAATATACAGAGAGCTATCTACTTGGCAGGTCACTCCAACATAACCATGTACAGAGGGCTAGATATATGGCAGACGAGTCCAAAATGTCCATATACAGAGAACTAGCTACATGGCACAGTAGTCCAACATGTCCATATATAGAGTAGTAGTTACATGAAAGATTTGTCGAACGTGTCCATATACGGAGAGCCACCTACAGGGAAGACAAGTACAATATGTTCATATATAGACAGCTAAATACTTCACTGATCAGTCCAACATATCCATGTACAGAGAGCTAGCTACATGTCAGACGAGTGCAAAATGTCCAGATACAGAGAGCTTGCCACATGGCAGGGTAGTGCAACATTTCGATATACAGAGTTCTAGTCACAAGCAAGATGAGTCCACTTTGTCTATTTACAGAGAGCTAGACACATGGCAGTGTGGAGCCAACTACAGGGCAGACAAGTCCAATATGTTCATATATACAGAGCTACCTACTTGGGAGAGCAGTCCAACATATCCATGAACAGAGAGCTAGCTTCATGGCAGACGAATGCAAAATGCCCATATACAGAGAGCTAGCCACATGGCAGGGTAGTGCAACATTTCCATATAAATAGTTCTAGCTAAAAGTCAGATGAGTCCAACTTGTCTATATACAGAGAGCAGCCACATGGCAGAGTAGTGCAACATTTCCATATACAGAGAGCTACATACTTGTCAGAGTAGTGCAACATTTCCATATACAGAGAGCTACATACTTGTCAGATCAGTCCAACATATCAATTTACAGAGAGATAGCTACAGGGCAGACGAGTACAAAGTGTCCATATACAGAAAGCTGGCTACATGGCACGGTATTGCAACATTTCCATATACAGAGTTCTAGCTACAAGGCAGATGAGTCCAACTTGTCTTTATACAGAGAGTAAGCTACATGGCAGTGTAGAGAAACATTTGCATATATAGAGTTCTAGCTACATGGTAGATGTGTCGAACCTGTCCATATATTGAGAGCTACCTACATGGCAGATCACTCCAAAATATCCATGTAAAGAGAGCTAGCTAAATGTCAGAGGAGTCCAAAATGTCCATATACAGAGAGCTAACTACATGGCAGGGTAGTGCAACATTTCTATATACAGAGTCCTATCTACAAGGCAGATTAATCCAAATTGTGTATATACACAGAGCTAGCTACATGGCAGTGTCGAGCATTTTTTCCATATACAGAGTTCTAGCTACATTGCAGATGTGTCCAACATGTCCATAAACTGAGAGCTAGTTACAGGGCAGACAAGTCCAATATGTTCATATACAGGGAGCTACCTAATTGGCAGATCAGTCCAACATATCCACGAAGAGAGAGCTAACCACATGGCAGAGTAGTGCAACATTTCCATATACAGAGTTCTAGCAACAAGACAGATGATTCCAACATGTCTATATACAGAGAAAGAGATGCATGGCAGTGTAGAGCAACATTTCCATATACAGAGTTCTAGCTACATGGTACATGTGTCCACCCTGCCCCTATACTGAGAGCTACCTAAATGGCAGATCATTCCATAATATCCATGTATAGAGAGCTAGCTACATGGCAGACGAGTCCAACATGCCCATATACAGAGAGCTACCTGCATTGCAGGGTACTGCAACATTTCTATATAAAGAGTATTATCTACAAGGCAGATTAATCCAACTTGTGTATATACAGAGAGCTAGCAACATGGCAGGGAAGTGCAGAATTTCCATATACAGAATTGTAGCTACGTGGCAGATATGTCCAACGTGTCCATAAACTGAGAGCTAGCCACATGGAAGACAAGTCCAGTATGTTCATATATAAAGGGCTACCTTCTTGGCAGACCAGTCCAACATATCAATGTACAGAGAGCTAGCTACATGGCAGGATAGTGCAACATTTCCATATACAGTGTTCTAGTCACAAGACAGATGAGTACAACTTGTCTATATACAGAGAGCTAGCTACACAGCAGAGTAGAGCAATATTTCCATATGCAGAGTTCTAGCTACATGGCAGATGTGTCCAACGTGTCCATATACTGAGAGCAACCTACAAGTCTGACAAGTCCAATATGTTCATATACAGACAGATACCTACTTATCAGATCAGTCCAACATATTCTTGTACAGAGAGCTAGCTAAATGGCAGAGGAGTCCAAAATGTCCATATACAAAGAGCGAGCTACATGGCAGGGTTGTGCAACATTTACATATACAGATTTCTAGCTACAAGACAGGTGAGTGCAACCTGTCTATATACAGAGAGCTAGCTACATGGCAGTGTAGAGCAACATTTCCATATACAGAGATCTAGCTTCATGATAGATGTGTCCAACGTGTCCATATACTGAGAGGTACCTACATGCAGATCAGTTCAAAAAACCCATGTACAGAGAGCTAGCTACATGGCAGACGAATACAAAATGTCCATATACAGAGAGTTACCTCCATGGCAGGGTACTGCAACATTTCTATATACAGAGCTCTATCTTCAAGGAAGATTAAACCAACTTGTGTATATACAGAGAGCTAGCTGCATGGCAGCGTAGTGTAACATTTCCATATAGAGAGTCCTAGCTACATGGCAGATGTGTTCAACGTGTCCATATACTGAGAGCTAGCTACATGGCACAGTAGTCCAACATGTTCATGTATAGAGACCTAACTACATGGCAGAACAGGCCAACATATCCAAGAAGAGAGAGCTAGCTAAAAGGCAGACAAATAAAAACTGTCCTTATAAAGAGAGCTTGCCACATGGCAGGGTAGTGCAACATTTACATATTCAGAGTTCTAGTCACAAGGCAGATGAGTCCAAGTTGTCTGTATACAGAGAGCTGGCTACATGGCAGACTAGTGCAACATTTCCATATAAATAGTTCTAGCTACATGGCAGATGTGTCCATATACTGAGAGTTAGCTATCTGGCAGAGTAGTCCAACATGTCCATATTCAGGGTGCTAGCTGCATGGCAAATGTGTCCAATGTGTCCATATACTGAGAGCCACCTACAGTCCAGACAAGTGCAATATGTTCATATACAGAGAGGTACCTACTTGGAAGATTAGTCCAACATATCCATGTACAGAGATCTAGCTACATGGCAGACGAATCCAAAATGTTCATATACAGAGAATTAGCCACATGGCAGGATAGTGCAACATTTCCATATACAGAGTTCTAGTCACAAGGCAGATCAGTACAACTTGTCTATATACAGAGAGCTAGCGACATGGCTGAGCAGTGCAACATTTCCATATACAGGGTTCTAGCTACATGGCAGATGTGTCCAACATGTCCATATACTGAGAGCTAGCTACATAGCAGAGTAGTCCAACATGTCCATATTCAGGGTACTAGCTGCATGGCAGATGTGTCCAATGTGTCCATATACTGTGAGCCACCTACAGGGCAGACAAGTCCAATATGTTCATATAGAGAGAGCTACCTATTTGGCAGATGAGTCCACATAGCCATGTACAGAGAGCTAGCTACATGGCAGACGAGTCCAAAATATCCATATACAGAGAGCTAGCTACATGGCAGAGCTGTCCAACGTGTCCATATTCAGGGTAGTAGCTAAATGGCATATGTGTCCAAAGTTTGCATATACCGAGAGTCACCTACAGGACAGACAACTCCAATATGTTCATATACAGAGAGCTACCTACTTGGCAGGTCAGTCCAACATATCCATGTACAGAGAGGTAGCTATATGGCAAATGAGTGCAAAATGTCCATATACAGCAAGCTAGCCACATGGCAGGGTAGTGTAACATTTCCATATGCAGAGTTCTAGCTACAAGGCAGATGAGTCCAACATGTCTATATACTGAGAGTTTGCAACATTTCATGGTAGTTCAACATTTCCATATACCGAGTTCTAGCTACATGGCAGATTTGTCCAACGTGTCCATATACTGAGAGCTAGCTACATGTCAAACAAGTCCAATATGTTCATATACAGAGAGCTACATACTTGTCAGATCAGTCCACCATATCCATTTACAGAGCGCTAGCTTCATGGCAGACGAGTACAGAGTGTCCATGTAAAGAAAGCTGGCTACATGGCAGGTTAGTGCAACATTTCCATATACAGAGTTCAAGCTACAAGGCAGATGAGCCCATCTTGTCTATATACAGAGAGCTAGCTACTTGTCAGATCAGTCCAACATATCCATTTACAGAGAGCTAGATACATGGCCGACGAGTACAGAGTGTCCATATACAGAAAGCTGGCTACATGACATGGTAGTGCAACAATTCCGATTAGAGAGTTCTAGCTACAAGGCAGATGAGTCCAACTTGTCTATATGTACAGAGCTAGAAACATGGCAATGTACAGCATCATTTCCATATACAAAGTTGTAGCTACATGGTAGATGTGTCCAACCTGTCGATATACTGAGAGCTACCTACATGGCAGATCAGTCCAAAATATCCCAGAGAGCTAGCTACATGGCACACGAGTCCAAAATGTCCATATACAGAGAGCTAGCTACATGGCAGGGTAGAGCAACATTTCTATATACAGAGTTCTATCTACAAGGCAGATTAATCCAACTTGTGTATATACAGAGAGCAAGCTACATGGCAGAGTAGTGCAGCATTTCCATATAAAGAGTTGTAGCTCCATGGCAGATGTGTCCAACGTGTCCATATACTGAAAGCCAGCTACATGGCACAGTAGTCCAACATGTCCATATTCAGGGTAGTAGCAACATGACATGTGTCCAACGTGTCCATATTTTGAGAGCCACATACAGGGCAGACAAGTCCAAAATGTCCATATAAAGAGAGGTAGCCACAAGCAGGGTAGTACAACATTACCATATACAGAGTTCTAGACACAAGGCAGATGAGTCCAACTTCTCTATATACAGAGAATTAGCTACATGTGGGAGAGATGCAACATTTCCATATACAGAGTTCTAGATACATGGAAGATGAGTCCAACATGTCCATATACTGAGAGCTAGGTATATGGCAGTGTAGTCCAACACGTCCATATTCAGGGTAGTAGCTACATGGCAGATGTGTCCAACGTTTCCATATACTGAGAGACAACTACAGGGAAGACAAATCCAATATGTTCATATAAAGAGTGCTACCTATTTGGCAGATCATTCCAACATATCCATGTACAGAGAGCTAGCTACATAGTAGATGAATACAAAATGTCCATATACAGAAAGCTGGGTACATGGCAGGTTAGTGCAACATTTCCATATACAGTGTTCTAGCTACAAGACAGATGAATCCAACTTCTCTATATACAGAGAACTAGATGCATGGCAGTGTAGAGCAACATTTCGATATACAGAGTTCTAGCTACATGGCAGATGTGTCCAACATGTCCATATATTGAGAGCTAGCCACATGGAAGAGTAGTGCAACATTTCCATATACAGAGTTCTAGCTACATGACAGATGTGTCCAATGTGTCCATATACTGAGAGCTCGCTACATGGCACAGTAGTCCAACACGTCCATATGCAGGGCAGTAGCTACATGACAGATGTATCCAATGTCTCCATATACTGAGAGCCACCTACAGAGCAGAAACGTCCAATATGTTCATATATAGAGCTAACTAATTGGCAGATCAGTCCAACATATCCATGTACAGAGAGCTAGCTACATGGCAGACGAGACCAAAATATCCATATACAGAGAGCAAGTCACATGTCAGAGTAGTGCAACATTTCCAAATATAGAGTTGTAGCTACAAGGCAGATGAGTCCAACTTGTCTATATACAGAGAGCTAGCTACATCGCAGTGTCGAGAAACTTTCCATATACAGAGTTCTAGCTACATGGCAGATTCGTCCAACGAGTCCATAAACTGGGAGCTAGCTACAGGACAGACAAGTCCAATATGTTCATATACAGGGAGCTACCTACTTGGCAGATCAGTCCAACATATCCATGTACAGAGATCTAGCTATATGGAAGACGAGTCCAAAATGTCCCCATACAGAGATCTAGCTATATGGCAGATGAGTCCAAAATGCCCCCATACAGAGAGCTAGCTATATGGCAGGGAAGTGCAACATTTCCATATACAGAGTTAAACCTACATACGGATGAGTCCAGATTGTCTATAGACACCAAGATAGCTACATGGCAGAGTAGTGCAACATTTCCATATACAGAGTTCTAGCTACATGACAGATGTGTTCAATGTGTCCATATACTGAGAGTTCGCTACATGGCACAGTAGTCCAACACGTCCATATTCAGGGCAGTAGCTACATGACAGATGTGTCCAACGTGTCCATATACTGAGAGCCCCCTACAAGGCAGACAAGTCCAATATATTCATATAGAGAGAGCTAGCTAATTGGCAGATCAGTCCAACATATCCATGTACAGAGAGCTAGCTACATGGCAGAAGAATCCAAAATGTTCATATACAGAAAGCTAGACAAATGGCAGGGTAGTGCACCATTTCCATATACACAGTTCTAGCTAGAAGGCAGATGAGTCCATCTTGTCAATATACAGAGAGCAAGCCACATGGACGAGTAGTGCAACATTTCCATATGCAGAGTTCTAGCTCCAAGGCAGATGAGTCCAACTTGTCTATATATAGAGAGCTAGATACATGGCAGTGTAGAGCAACATTTGCATATACAGAGTTCTAGCTACATGGAAGATGTGTCCAACGTGTCCATATACTTAGAGCTAGATACATGACTGAGTAGTTCAACATGTCCATATTCAGTGTACTACCTACATGTTAGATGTGTCCAAC
>NW_006408951.1:174183-176240 GCF_000296735.1 Chrysochloris asiatica
AAAATGTCCATATACAGAGAGCTAGCTACATGGCAGTGTAGTCCAACGTGTCCATATTCAGGGTAGTAGCTACATGGCAAATGTATCCAAAGTTTCCATATACTGAGAGCCACCTACTGGGCAGACAAGTCCAATATGTTCATATACAGAGAGCTACCTACTTGGCAGGTCAGTCCAACACATCCATGTACCGAGAGGTAGCTATATGGCAGATGAGCGCTAAATGCAATATATAGAGAGCTAGGCACATGGCAGGGTAGTGCAACATTTCCATATACAGAGTACTAGGTTCATGGCAGATGTGTCCAACGTGTCCATAAGCTGAGAGCTAGCTACATGGCAGACAAGTCCAATATGTTCATATACAAAGAGCTAACTACATGTCAAGGTAGTGCAACATTTCCATATACAGAGATCTATATACACGGCAGATGTACAACGTGTCCATATACTGAGAGATAGCTACATTGCACAGTTGTCCAACATGTCCATATTTAGAGAGCTACATACTTGGCAGATCAGTCCAACATATCCATGTACAGAGATCTAGCTGGTAGGCGAATCCAAAATGTTCATATACAGAGAGTTCATATACAGAGTAGTCCAACATGTCCATATTCAGGGTAGCAGCCACATGGCAGATGTGACCAACGTTTCCATATACTGAGAGCCACCTACAGGGCAGATAAGTCCAAGATGTTCATATATAGAGACCTACCTACATGGCAGAACAGTCCAACATATCCACGAAGAGAGACGAAGAATCAAAAATGTCCATATAAAGAGGGCTAGCCACATGGCAGGGTAGTGCAACATTTCCATATTCAGAGTTCTAGTCACAAGGCAGATGAGTCCAAATTGTCTGTATACCGAGATCTGGGTACATGGCAGAATAGTGTAGCATTTCCATATAAAGAGTTCTAGCTACATGGCAGATGTGTCCACGTGTCCATATACTGAGAGTTAGCTACATGGCAGAGTAGTCCAACATGTCCATATTCAGGGTACTAGCTGCATGGAAGATGTGTCCAATGTGTCCATATACTGAGAGCCACCAACAAGTCAGACAAGTCCAAAATGTTCATATACAGAGTGCTACCTACTTGGCAGATCAGTCCAACATAGCCATGTACAGAGAGCTAGCTACATGGCAGACTAGCCAAAAATGTCCATATACAGAGAGCTAGCTACATGGCAGAGTAGTCCAACGTGTCCATATTCAGGATAGTAGCTACATGGCATATGTATCCAAAGTTTCCATAGACTGAGAGTCACCTACAGGGCAGACAAGTCCAATACGTTCATTTAGAGAGCTACCTACTTGGCAGGTCAGTCCAACATATCCATGTTCAGAGAGCTAGCTGTATGGCAGACAAGTGCAAATTGTCCATATACAGAGAGCTAGCCACATGGCAGGATAGTGCAACATTTCCATATACAGAGTTCAAGCTACAAGGCAGATAAGCCCATCTTGTCTATATACAGAGAGCTAGATACTTGTCAAATCAGTCCAATATATCCATTTACAGAGAGCTAGCTACATGGCAGACGAGTATGAAGTGTTCATATACAGAAAGCTGGCTACATGACAGGATAGTGCAACATTTCCATATACAGAGTTCTAGCTAAAAGGTAGATGAGTCCAACTTGTCTATATGTACAGAGCTAGATACATGGCAATGTAGGGCATCATTTCCATATACAAAGTTGTAGCTACATGGTAGATGTGTCCAACCTGTCCATATATTGAGAGCTACCTACATGGCAGATGAGTCCAAAATGTCCATATACAGGGAGCTAGCTGCATGGCAGGGTAGAGCAGCATTCTTATATACAGAGTTCTATCTTCAAGGCGTATTAATCCAACTTGTGTATATAAAGATAGCAAGCTTCATGGTAGAGTAGTGCAGCATTTCCATATACAGAGTTCTAGCAACATGGCAGATGTGTCCAACGTGTTCATATACTGAGAGCTAGCTACATGGCACAGTAGTTCAACATGTCCATATTCAGGGTAGTAGCTACATGGGAGATGTGTCCAACGTGTCCATATATTG
>NW_006408951.1:177492-192772 GCF_000296735.1 Chrysochloris asiatica
TTCTAGTCACAAGGCAGATGAGTCCAACTTCTCTATATACAGAGAACTAGCTACATGTGAGAGAGGTGCAACATTTCCATATATAGAGTTCTAGCTACATGACAGATTTGTCCAATATGTGCATATACTGAGAGTTCGCTACAAGGCACAGTAGTCCAACACGTCCATATATTCAGGGCATTAGCTACATGACAGATGTGTCCAACATGTCCATATACTGAGAGCCACCTACAAGGCAGATAAGTCCAATATATTCATATAGAGAGAGCTAGCTAATTGGCAGATCAGTCCAACATATCCATGTACAGAGAACTAGCTACATGACAGGTGAGACCAAAATATACATATACAGAGAGCTAGCCACTTGTCAGAGTAATGCAACATTTCCAAATATAGAGTTGTAGCTACAAGGCAGATGAGTCCAACTTGTCTATACACAGAGAGCTAGCTACATGGCAGTGTCAAGCAACTTTTCCATATACAGAGTTCTAGCTACATGACAGATGTGTCCAACGTGTCCATAAACTGGGAGCTAGCTACAGGACAGACAAATCCAATATGTTCATATACAGAGAGCTACCTACTTGGCAGATCAGTCCAACATATCCATGTACAGAGATCTAGCTATATGGAAGACGAGTCCAAAATGTCCCCATACAGAGATCTAGCTATATGGCAGATGAGTCCAAAATGCCCCCATACAGAGAGCTAGCTATATGGCAGGGAAGTGCAACATTTCCATATACAGAGTTAAAGCTACAAACGGATGAGTCCAGATTGTCTATATACACCGAGATAGCTACATGGCAGAGTAGTGCAACATTTCCATATACAGAGTTCTATCTATATGGCAGATGTGTCCAACGTGTGAATATACTGAGATCTAGCTACATGGCAGAGTAGTCCAACATGTCCATATTCAGGGTACTTGCTACATGGTAGATGTCCCCAATGTGTCCATATACTTAGAGCAACCTACAAGGCAGACAAGTCCAAAATGTTCATATACAGAGAGCTACTTCCTTGGAAGATCAGTCCAATATCCATGCACAGAGAGCTAGCTATATGGCACATGAGACCAAAATGTCCATATACATAGACCTACCTACATGGCAGGGTTTTGCAACATTTCCATATACAGAGTTCTAGCTACAAACAGATGTATCCAACGTGTCCATATACTGGGAGCTAGCTATATGGCAGACAAGTCCAATATGTTCATATACAGAGAGGTATCTACTTGGCAGATCAGTCCAACATATCCAGGTACATGGCAGACGAATCCAAAATTTATATACACAGAGAGCTAGCTCCATGTCACAGGAGGCAAACACGTCCATTTTCAGGGTAGTAGCTACATGATAGATGTGTCCAACGTGTCCATATACGGAGAACCACCTACAGGGCAGACAAGTCCAATATGTTCATTTATAGAGAGCTACCTACTAGGGAGATCAGTCCAACCTATCCATGAACAGAGAGCTAGCTACATGGCAGGGTAGTGGAGCATTTCCATATACAGAGTTCTAGTCACAAGGCAGATGAGTCCAACATTACTATATACAGAGAGCTAGCTACATGGAAGGGTAGTGCAGCATTTTCAAATAAAGAATTCTACCGGCATGGCAGATGTGTCCAACATGTCCATATATGGAGAGCTAGAAAATGGTAGAGTAGTCCAACATGTCCACATTCAGGGTAGTAGTTACATGGCAGATGTGTCCAACGTGTCCATATACTGAGAGCCACCTACAGGACAGACAAGTCCAATATATTCATATACAGAGAGCTACCTACTTGGTAGATCAGTCCAACATATTCATGTACAGAGAGCTAGCTACATGGCAGAAGATTCCAAAATGTCCATATACAGAAAGTTAGAAAAATGGCAGGGTAGTGCACCATTTCCATATACACAGTTCTAGCTAGAAGGCAGATGAGTCCATCTTGTCCATATACAGAGAGCAAGCCACATGGAAGAGTAGTGCAACATTTCCATAAACAGAGTTCTAGCTCCAAGGCAGATGAGTCCAACTTGTCTATATATATAGAGCTAGATACATGGCAGTGTAGAGCAACATTTCCATATACAGAGTTCTAGCTACATGGCAGATGTGTCCAACGTGTCCTTATACTTAGAGCTAGATACATGACTGAGTAGTTCAACATGTCCATATTCAGTGTACTACCTACATGTTAGATGTGTCCAATGTGTCCATATACTCAGAGCCATCTGCATGGCAGACAAGTCCAATATGTTCATATACAGAGTGGTACCTACTTGGCAGATCCGTCCAACATAGCCATGTACAGAAACTTAGCTACATGGCAGATGACTCCAAAATGTCCATATACAGAGAGCTACCTACTTGGCAGATCAGTCCAACATGTACATGTACAGAGAGCGAACTATATGGCAGACAAGTCCAATATGTCAATATACAGAGAGCGAACTACTTGGTAGATCATTCCAACATATCCATGTACAGAGAACTAGCTACATGGTAGATATGTCCTAAATGTCCATATACAGAGAGCTAGCTACATGCAGGGTAGTGCAACATTTTCATTTACAGATTTCTAGCTACAAGACAGATGAGTCCAACTTGTCTATATATAGAGATCAAACTACATGGCAGGGTACTGCAATGTTTCCATATACAGAGTTCTAGCTACATGGAAGATGTTTGAAAGGTTTCCATATACTGAGAGCTAGCTACATGACTGAGTAATCAAACATGTCCATATTCAGGGTACTACCTACATGGCAGATATGTCTAACTTGTCCATATATGGAGAACCACCTGAATAGCAGACAATTCAATATGTTCATATACAGAGTGCTACCTACATGGCAGATCAGTCCAATGTAGCCATGTACGGAGAGATAGCTACATGGCAGACGACTCCAAAATGTCCATATACAGAGAGTTAGCTACATGGCAGAGTAGTCCAATGTGTCCATATTTAGAGTTCTAGCTATATTGCAGATGTTTCCAATGTGTTCATATACTGAGAGCTACCTACATGGTAGACAAGGCCAGTATGTACATATACAGAGAGCTAACTACTTGGCAGAGCAGTCCAAAATATCCATGTACAAAGAACTAGCTATAGGGCATACGATCCCAAATTGTGCATATACAGATTGCTAGCTACATGGCAGGGCTGTGCAATATTTCCATATACATAGTTATAGGTACAAGACAGATAAGTCCAACTTGTCTATGTACAGAGAGCAAGCTACATGATAGAGTAGTGCAACATTTCCATATACAGAGTTCTAAGTACATTGCAGATGTGTCCACCGTGTCCAAATACAGAGCTAGCTACATGGCAGAGCAGTTTGACTCGTCCATATACAGGGTACTAGCTACATGGCAGATGAGTCCCACATGTCCATATACTGACAGCTACCTACTTCAAAGAAAAGTCCAATATGTTTATATACAGAGAGCTACCTACTTCGCAGATCAGTGTAACATATCCACGTACAGAGAGCTAGCTACATGGTAGACAAGTCCAAATGTCCATATACAGAGAGCTAGCTACATGGCAGAGTAGTCCAACGTGTCCATATTCAGGGTACTAGCTACATGGCAGATGAGTCCAATGTGTCCATATACTGAGCACCACCAACAGGGCAAACAATTCTTTTATGTTCATCTAAAGAGTGTTAACTAATTTGCAGATCAGTCCAACCTATCAATGTACAGAGAGCTAGCTACATGGCAGACGAGTCCAAAATGTCCATATATAGAGAGCTAGCTACATGGCAGGCTTGTGAAGCATTTCCATATACAGAGTTCTAGGTATATTGCAGATGTGTCCAACGTGTTCATATACTGAGTGTTAGCTACATGTCAGATGAGTCCAGCATGTGTATATTTAGAGGGCTAGCTACAAGGAAGATGAGTCTAACATATCTATATACAAAAAGCTAGTACATGTCTGGGTAGTGCAACATTTCCCTATACAGAGTTCTAGTTACAAGGCAGATGAGTCCAGCTTGTCTACATACAGAGGGCTAGCTATATGGCAGAGTAGCACATCATTTCCATATACAGAGTTCTAGCTACATGGCAGATGTTTTCAACATGTCCATATACTGAGAGCTATCTACATGGCAGACAAGTCCAATATGTTCATATATAGAGAGCTACGTACTTGAAAGATCAGTCCAACATATCCATGTAGAGAGAGCTAGCATAATGGCAAATGAGTCCAATATATCCATATAAAGAGAGATAGCTACATGTCAGGGTAGTGCAACATTTCCATATACATAGTTCTATATACATGGCAGATGAGTCAAACTTTTCTATATAAAGGGCGCTAGTTACATGGCAGAGTAGTGCAACATTTCCATATACAGTGTTCTAGCTACAAGGCAGATGAGTCAAACTTGTCTATATACAGAGAGCTAGCTACATGGAAGAGTAGTGCAACATTTCCATATACAAAGTACTAGGTACATGGCAGATGTGTCCAACGTTTCCATACACTGTGAGCTAGCTACATGGCAGACGAGTCCAAAATGTCCATATACAGAGAGCTAGCTACATGCCAGGGTAGTGCAACATTTCCATATACAGATTTTCAGCTACAAGGCAGATGAGTCCAACCTGTCTATATATAGTGGACTAACTACCTGGCAGGGTAGAGGAACATTTCCATATACAGAGTTCTACCTATATGGCAGATGTGTCCAACGTGGCCAGATACTGAGAGCTAGCTTCATGGCAGAGTAGTCCAACTTGTCCATATTCAGTGTACTAGCAACATGGCAGATGTGTCCAACTTGTCCATATATTGAGAGCCACCTACATGGCACACAAGTCCAATCTGTTCATATACAGAGAGCTACCTTCTTGGCAAATCAGTCAAACATATCCATGTTCAGAGAGGTAACTACATGGCAGACGAGTCCAAAATGTCCATATATAGAGAGCTAATTACAAGGCATGGTAGTGCAACATTTCCATATACAGAGTTCTAGCTACAAGGCAGATGAGTGCAACTTGTCTATATACAAAGATCTCACTATATGGCAGGGGCATGCAAAATTTCATATACAGAGATCTAGCAACATTGCAGATGTGTCCAACGTGTCCATATACTGAGAGCTAGAGTTCTAGTTACATGGCAGATGTGTCCAATGAGTCTATATTTTGAGAGATAGCTACATGGCAGAGTATTCCAACATGTCCAGATTCAGGGTAGTTTCTACATGGCACATGTGTTCAACATGTCCATATACTGAGAGCTACCTACAGGGTAGACAAGTCCTCTATGTTCATATACAGAGTACTACCTACTTGGCACATCAGTCCAACATATCCATGTACAGAAAGCTAGCTGTATGGCAGACGTGTGCAAAGTGTCCATATACAGAGAGATAACTTCATGGCAGGATAATAAAACATTTCCATATAATGAGTTCTAGGTACAAGTCAGATGAGTCCAACTCTTCTATATACAGAGAGCTAGCTACATGAAAGAGTAGTGCAACATTTCCATATACAGAGTACTGGGTACATGGTAGATGTGTCCAATGTGTCCATATGATGAGAGCTATCTACATGCCACAGAAGTCCAGTATGTTCATATACAGAGGGCTACCTACTTGTCAAATCAGTCCCACATATCCATGTACAGAGAGCTAGCTACATGACAGACAAGTCCAAAATGTCCATATACAGAGAGCTAGCTACATGGCAGGGTAGTGCAACATTTCCAAATACAGAGTTCTAGGTACAAGGCAGATGAGTCCTACTTGTCTATATACAGAGAGCTATCTACATGGTAGGGTAGTTCAACACTTCCATATACAGAATTCTAGGTACAAGGCAGATGAGTCCTATTTGTCTATATACAGAAAGCTATCTACATGGTAGGGTAGTGCAACAGTTCCATATACATAGTTCTAGGTACATGGCAGATGTGTCCAACTTGTCCATAGACTGAGAGCTAGCTACATGACTTCATAGTGCAACATTTCCATATACAGAGTTCTAGCTACATGACAGATGTGTCCAATGTGTCCACATACTGATAGCTAGCTACATGGCAGACAAGTCCAATATGTTCATATACAGAGAGCTACCTACATAGCAGATTAGTCCAACATATCCATGGCAGGGTAGTGCAACATTTTCATATACAGAGTTCTAACTACAATGCAGATGAGTACAAATTGTCTATATAGAGAAAGCTAGCTACATGGCAGAGTACTCCAACATGTCTATATTCAGAATTCTAGTTATATGGCAGATGTTTCCAACCTGTCCATATACTGAGAGCTTCCTACACGGCAGACCATTCCAGTATATTCATACACAGAGAGCTAAGTACTTGGCAGATGAGTCAAAAAGGTCCATATACTGAGAGCTAGCTACATGGCAGACAAGTCCAATATGCTCATATACAAAGGGCTACCTACTTGGCAAATCAGTCCAACGTATACATGTACAGAGAGCTCGGACATGGCAATCGAGTCCAAAATGTCCATATACAGAGAGCTAGCTACATGGCAAGGTAGTGCAACATTTTCATATACAGAGTTCTAACTACAAGGCAGTTGAGTACAAATTGTCTATATAGAGAGAGCTAGCTACATGGCAGAGTACTCCAACATGTCCATATTCAAAATTCTAGTTATATGGCAGATGTTTCCAACGTGTCCATATAGAGAGCTAGCTACATGGCAGACGAGTCTAAAATGTCCATATACAGAGAGATAGTGACATTCCAAGGTAGGGCAACAATTCCGTATACAGAGTTCTAGGTAGAAGGCAGATGAGCCCAACTTGTCTATATATAGAGAGTTAGCTACATGGCAGAGTAGTGCAATATTTCCATATACAGAGTTCTAGCTACATGGTAGATGTGTACAATGTTTCCATATACTGAGAGCTAGCTACATGGCAGAGAAGTCCAATATGTTCATATGCAGAGAGCTAACTACTTGGTAGATCAGTCCAAAATATCCAAGTATAGAGAGCTAGCTACATGGCAGGATAGTGCACCATTTCCATATACATAGTTATAGTTAAAAGTCATATGTGCCCAACTTGTCTGTATACAGAGAGATAGCTACATGGTAGAGTAGTGCAACACTTCCATATACAGAGTCCTAGCTAAATGACAGATGTATCCAACGTATCCAGATACTGAGAGGTAGCTACATGTCAGACAATTCCAATATGTTCATATACAGAGAACTACCTACTTGTGAGATCATTCCAACATATCCGTGTACAGGGAGCTAGCTACATGTCAGGGTAGTGCAACATTTCCATATACAGATTTCTGGCTGCAAGGTCAAATTGTCTATATACAGAGAGCTAGCTACATAGCAGGTCAGTGCAACAGTTCCATATACAGAGTTCTAGCTACATGGAAGATGTGTCCAACGTGTTCACATACTGAGAGCTACCTACATGGCTGATCAGTCCAACATGTACTTGGATACAGGGTGCTTTCTCCATGGCAGATAAGTCCAACATATCCATGTACAGAGAGCTAGCTACAAGGAAGATGAGTCCAAGTTGTCTATATACAGACAGCTAGCTACATTGTAGAGTAATGCACCATTTCCATATACAGAGTTCTAGCTACATGGCAGATGATTCCAACATGTCCATATTCTGAGAGCTAGCTACATGGCAGACAAATCCAATATGTTCATATACAGAGAGCTAAATACTTGGCAGATCATTCCAACATATCCATGTACAGAGAGCTAGGACATGGCAGACAAAAACAAAATGTCCATATACAGAGAGTTAGCTAGATGGCAGTTTAGTGAAACATTTCCATATACAGAGTTCTAACTACAAGGCAGATGATTTCAACTTTTCTATATACAGAGAGCAAGCTACATGGCAGTGTAGTGCAACATTTCCATATATAGATTTTTAACTACAAGCCAGATGAGTTCAACTTGTCTATATATAGACAGCTAGCTATATGGCAGAGTAGTGCAAAATTTCCATATACAGAGTTCAAGGCACATGGCAGATGTTTCCAATGTGTCCATACACTGAGAGCTAGCTACATGGCAGAGCAGTGCATCATGTCCATATACTGGGTATTAGCTACATGTCAGATTAGTCCAACAAATTCAGATACTGAGGGCTAGATAAATGACAGAGTAAAACAACATAGATAAATGACAGAGTAAAACAGGGTAATAGCTACAGGCAGAAGAGTTCAATGTGTCCATATACTGAGAGCTAACTACACGGCAAACAAATCCTAGATGTTAATATACAGAGAGCTATCTACTTGGTAGATCAGTTCAACATATCCATGTACAGAGAGATCTCTACATGGCAGATGAGTCCAAAATGTCCATATGGCAGACAAGTCCAATATATTCATATAAAGAGAGCTATCTACTTGGAAGATCAGTTCAACAAATCCATGTACACAGAGCTAGCTACATGGCTGAAAAGTCCAAAATGTCCATATACAGAGAGCTTGCTACATGGCAGGGTAGTGTAACATTTCCATATACAGATTTCTAGCTACATGGCAGATGAGACCAATTTGTCTGTATATAGAGATCTAAGTTCATGGCAGGGTAGTGCAACATTTCCATATACAGAGTTCTAGCTACATGGCCGATGTGTCCAACGTGTCCATATACTGAGAACAACCTGCATGGCAGACAAGTCCAATATGTTCATTTACAGAGAACTACCTATTTGGCAGATCAGTCCAGCATATTCATGTACAGAGAGCTAGCTACAGTGTAGACGAGTCAAAAATGTCCATATACAGAGAGCTAGCTACATGGCATGATAGTGCAGCATTTCCATATACAGAGTTCTCGCTATGATGCAGATGAATCCAACTTTTCTGTATGCAGAGAGCTACCTTCATGGCAGTGTAGTGCAACATTTACATATAGAGAGTTGTAACTACATGGTAGATGTGTCTTATGTGTCCATTTACTGAGAGCTAGATACATGGCAGACAAGTTCAATATGTTCATATACAGAGGGCTACCTACTTGGCAGATCAGTCCAACATATCCATGTACAGAGAGATCTCTACATGGAAGACGAGTCCAAAATGTCCATATACAGAGACTAGCTACAGGGCTGAGTAGTGTATCATTTCCATATACAGAGTTCTTGCTACAAGGCAGATGAGTCCAATTTGTCTATATACAGAGATCTAACTACATGGCAGATTAGTGCAACATGTCGATATACAGAGTACTATCTACGTGGCAGATGAGTCGAACATGTCCATATACTAAGAGTTACCTACATGGCAGACAAGTCCAATATGTTCATATATAGAGAGCTACCTACATCGCAGATCAGTGTAACATATTCATATACAGAGAGTTAGCTACATGGCAGATGAGTCCAAAATGTCCATATAAAGGGAGCTGGCTACATGGCAGAGTTATGCAAAATTTTCATATACAGAGTTCTAGCTACATGGCAGATGTGTACAAGGTGTCCATATATTGAGAGCTACCTTCATGGCAGACAAGTCCTATATGTTCATATCCAGAGTGCTAAATACTTGGCAGATCCATCCAACATATCCATGTACAGAGAGCTAGTGTCATGTCAGATGAGTCCAAAATGTCCATATACAAAGAGCTAGCTACATGGCAGGGTACTGCAACATTTCCATATACAGGGTTTTAGCTACAAGGAACATGAGTCCAAGTTGTCTATATACAGACAGCTAGCTACATTGTAGAGTAGTGCACCATTTCCATATACCGAGCTCGAGCTACATGGCAGATGTTAGTCCAATATGTCTATAAACTTAGAGCTAGCTACAAGGCACACAAGTCCAATATGTTCATATACAGAGAGCTAAATACTTGGCAGATCAGTCCTACATATCCATGTACAGAGAGCTAGGACATGGCAGACAAATCCAAAATGTCCATATACAGAGAATTAGTTAGATGGCAGTTTAGTGTAACATTTTCCTGTACAGAGATATAACTACAAGACAGATGATTCCAACTTGTCTATATACAGAGAGCAAGCTACATGGAAGTGTAGTGCAACATTTCCATATACAAAGTTCTAGCTACATGGCAGATGAGTCCAAAATGTCCATATACAGAGAGCTAACTACATGGTAGGGTAGTGTTACATTTTCATATACAGAGTTGTAGCTACAAGGCAGATAAGAACATCTTGTCTTTATATAGAGATCTAACTTCATGGCAGGGTAGTGAAACATTTCCATATACAGAGTTCTAGCTATATGGTAGATGTCTCCAATGTGCCCATACAATGAGAGCTAGCTACATGGCAAAGCTGTCCAAAATGTCCATATACAGGGCACTAGCTACAAGGCTAGTGAGTCCAACTGGTCCATATAATGAGAGCTAGCTACATGGCAGAGTAGTCCAATATGTCCTTATTCAGAGTAGTAGCTAATTGGTAGATGAGTGTAACACATCCATATACTGAGAACTAGTTACATGGCAGACAAGTCCAATATGATCATATACTACATGGCATGATAGTGCAACATGTCCATATACAGAGTTCTCTCTACTAGGCAGATGAATCCAACTTGTCTATATACAGAGAGTTAGCTACATGGCAGTGTAAGGCATCATTTCCATATAAAGAGTTCTAACTATAAGGCAGATGAATCCAACTTGTCTATATACAGAGAGCTAGCTTTATTGCAGCGTAGTGCAACATTTCCATATATAGAGTTGTAACTACATCGCAGATGTGTCTAACGTGTCCATTTACTGAGAGCTACCTACATGGCATTCAAGTCCAATATGTTCTAATACAGAGGGCTACCTACTTGGCAGATCAGTCCAACATATCCATGTACAGAGAGGTCTCTACAGGGCAGATAAGCACAAAATGTCCATATACAGAGAGCTAGCTACATGGCAGGGTAGTGCAATATTTCCATATACAGAGTTCTCGCTACGAGGCAGATGAGTCCAACTTTTCTATATGCAAAGAGCTAGCTTCATGACAGTTGTGTGCAACATTTCCATATATAGAGTTGTAACTGCATGGCAGATGTGTCTTAGGTGTCCATTTACTGAGAGCTAGCTACATGGCAGACAATTTCAATATGATCATATAAAGAGTACTACCTGCTTGACAGACATGTCCCATATGTTCTTGAACAAGGGCTACCTGCCTGGCAGATCAGTCCAACATATCCATGTACAGAGAGCTATCTACATGGCAGATGAGCCCAAAATGACCATATACAGAGAGTTAGCTACGTGGCAGTGTAGTCCAACATTTCCATATAGAGAGTTCTAGCGATATGGCAGATGTGTCCAAGGTGTCCATATACTGAGAGAGACCTACATGGCAGACAAATCCAATATGGTCATATACAGAGATCTACCTAGTTGGCAGATCAGTCCAGCATATTCTGGTATGGAGAGCTAGCTACATGGCAGCCGAGTCAAAAATATCCATATACAGAGAAGTAGTTTAATTGGCATGATATTGCAACATTTCCATATACAGAGTTCTCTCTACGAAGCAGATGAGTCAAACGTGTCTATATACATAGAGTTAGCTACATGGCAGTGTAAGGCAACATTTCCATATACAGAGTTCTAACTAAAAGGTAAATAATTCCAACTTGTCTATATGCAGAGAGCTAGCTTCATGGCAGTGTAGTGCAACATTTCCATATATAGAGTTCTAGCTACATGGTGGATGTGTCTAACGTGTCCATTTACTGAGAGCTAGCTACATGGCAGACAATTTCAATATGATCATATAAAGAGTGCTACCTACTTGGCAGATCAGTCCAACATATCCATGTACAGAGAGCTATCTACACGACAGAGGAGTTCAAATGTCCATATATAGAGAGCTAGCTACATGGCAGGGTAGTGCAACATTTCCATATACAGAGTTTTAGCTACAAGGCAGATGAGTCCAACTTGTCTATATACAGAGATCTAACTACATGGCAGACTAGTGCAACATGTCCATACACAGGGTACTAGCTACATGGCAGATGATTCCAACATGTCTATATACTGAGAGCTAGCTACATGGCAGACAAGTCCAATATGTTCATATACAGAGAGCTAAATACTTGGCAGATCAGTCCAACATATCCATATAAAGAGAGCTAGGACATGACAGACAAAAAAAAGTATCCATATACAGAGAGTTAGCTAGATGGTAGTGTAGTGCAACATTTCCATATACAGAGTTCTAACTACAAGGCAGATGATTCCAACTTGTCTATATACAGAGAGCTAGCTACAAGACAGTGTAGTGCAACATTTCCATAAATAGAGTTTTAACTACAAGCCAGATGAGTCCAACTTGTCTATATATAGACAGCTAGCTCTATGGCAGAGAAGTGCAACATTTCCATATACAGAGTTCTAGGTACATGGCTGATGTTTCCAATGTGTCTATATACTGAGAGGTAGCTACATGGCAGAGCAGTCCAACATGCCCATATACTGGGTTCTAGCTACATGTCAGATGAGTTTAACAAGTCCATATACTGAGGGCTAGATAAATGGCAGAGTAGTACAACATGTCCATATTCAGGGTAGTAGCAACATGGCAGAAGTGTTCAAAATGTCCCTATACTGAGAGCCTCCTACAGGGCAGACAAGTCCTATATGTTAATATACAGAGAGCTACCTACTTGACAGATCAGTCCAATATATCCCTGTACAGAGAGGTAGCTACATGGCAGACGAGTTTTAAATGTCCATATACAGAGTGTTAGCTATAAGGCAGGGTAGTGAAACATTCCCATATGCAGAGTTGTAGCTACAAGGCACAGTAGGTCAACTTGTCTATATACAGAGATCTAACTACATGGCAGTGTAGTGCAACATTTCCATAAACAGAGTTCTAGCTACAAGGCAGATGAGTCCAACTTGTCTATATACAGAGAGCAAGCTACATTGTAGAGTAGTGCACCATTTCCATATACTGAGTTCTAGCTACTTGGCAGAAGTGTTCAACGTGTCCATATACTGAGAGACACCTACCAAGAAGACAAGTTGTATATGTTAATGTATAGAGAGCTACCTACTTGGCAGATCAGTCCAACATATCCATTTACAGAGAGCTAGCTACATGGTAGATGACGCCAAAATGTCCTTATACAGAGAGTTAGCTACATGGCACGGTAGTGCAACATTTCTGTATAGAGTGTTCTAGCGATATTTCAGATGTGTCCAATGTGTCCATATACTGAGAGAGACCTACATGGCAGACAAGTCCAATATGTTCATATACAGAGAGCTACCTAGTTGGCAGATCAGTCCAGCATATTCTGGTACGGAGAGCTAGCTACATGGCAGCTGAGTCAAAAATATTCATATACAGAGAACTAGCTAATTGGCATGATAGTGCAACATTTCCATATACAGAGTTCTCTCTACGAGGCAGATTAGTCAAACGTGTCTATATACAGAGACTTAGCTACATGGCAGTGTAAGGCAACATTTCCATATACAGAGTTCTAACTAAAAGGCAGATAATTCCAACTTGTCTATATGCAGAGAGCTAGCTTCATGTCAGTGTAGTGCAACATTTCCATATATAGAGTTCTAGCTACATGGTGGATGTGTCTAACATGTCCATTTACTGAGAGCTAGCTACATGGCAGACAATTTCAATATGATCATATAAAGAGTGCTACCTACTTGGCAGATCAGTCCAACATATCCATGTACAGAGAGCTAGGACATGGCAGACTAAAATAAAATATCCATATACAGAGAGTTAGCTAGATGGCAGTGTAGTGCAACATTTCCACTATATATATGTATAGAACATATACAGAGTTCTAACTACAAGGCAGATGATTCCAACTTGTCTATATACAGAGAGCTAACTACATGGCAGTGTAGTGCAACATTTCCATAAACAGAGTTTTAACTACAAGCCAGATGAGTCCAACTTGTCTATATATAGACAGCTAGCTATATGGCAGAGTAGTGCAACATTTCCATATACAGAGTTCTAGGTACATGGCAGATGTTTCCAATGTGTCCATACACTGAGAGGTAGCTACATGGCAGAACAGTCCAACATGTCCATATACTGGGTACTAGCTACATGTCAAATGAGTTTAACAAGTCCATATACTGAGGGCTAGATACATGGCAAAGTAGTAAAACATGTCCATATTCAGGGTAGTACCTACATGGCATAAGTGTTCAACGTGTCCATATACTGAGAGCCAACTACAGGGAAGACAAGTCCTATATGTTAATGTGCAGAGAGCTACCTTCTTGGTAGATCAGTACAACATATCAATGTACAGAAAGCTAGGTACATTGGAGACCAGTCCAAAATGTCCATATACAGAGAGCTACTTACATGGCAGAGTAGTGCATAATTTCCATATACAGAGTTCAAGCTACATGGCAGATGTGTCCAACATGTACATATACTGAGTTCTAAATACATGGCACATTAGTGCAACATTTCCATATACAGAGTTCTAGCACATGGCAGATATGTCAAACATTTCAATATACTGAGAGCTAGCTACATGGCAGAAAAGTTCAACATGTTCATATACAAATAGCTACCTACTTGGCAGATCAGTCCAGCATATTCATGTACAGAGAGCTAGCTATATGGCAGCCGAGTCAAAAATGTCCATATACAGAGAGCTAGCTAATTGCCATGATAGAGCAACAGTTCCATGTACAGAGTTCTCGCTACGAGGCAGATGAGTCAAACGTGTCTATATACAGAGAGTTAGCTACATGACAGTGTAAGGCAACATTTCCATATACGGAGTTCTACCTACAAGGCAGATGATTCCAAGGTTTCTATACGAAGAGTGCAAGCTTCATGGCAGTGTAGTGCAACATTTCCACATATAAGGTTCTAGCTACATGGCATATGTGTCTAAGGTGTACATTTACTGAGAGCTAGCTACATGGCAACAAGTCCAATATGTTCATATACAGAGTGCTACCTACTTGGCAGATCAATCCAACATATCCATGTACAGAGAGGTAGCTACATGGGAGACAAATCCAAAATGTCCATATACACAGAGCTAGCTAGATGGCACTGTAGTGCAACATTTACATATACAGAGTTCTAACTACAAGGCAGATGATTCCAACTTGTCTATATACAGAGAGCTAGCTACATGGCAGTGTAGTGCAACATTTCCATATATAGAGTTTTAACTGCAAGCAGACGAGCCCAACTTGTCTATATATAGACAGCTAGCTATATGGCAGAGTAGTGCAACATTTCCATATACAGAGTTCTAGGTACATGGCAGATGT
>NW_006408951.1:193561-198277 GCF_000296735.1 Chrysochloris asiatica
ATGGCAGAGTAGTGCAACATTACCATATACAGCATTCTAGCTACATGGCAGATGTGTACAACGTGTCCATATACTGAGAGTTACCTACATGGAAGATCAGTTCAAAATGTCCATGCACAGATAGCTAGCTACATGTAAGATGAGTCCAAAATGTCCTTATACAGAGAAAGCTACCTTTCAGAGAAGTGCATCATATCCATATACAGAGTTCAAGCTACATGGCAGATGAGTCCAAAGTGTTCAAACACTGGGAGCTAGGTACATGGATGAGTAGTCCAACATGTCCATATACATGGTACTAGCTACCTGGCTAATTAATCCAACATTTCCATATAATGAGAACTAGCTACATGGCAGACAAGTCCTGTATGTCCTTATACAGAGAGCTAACTAGTTGGCATATCAGAGAAACATATCCATGTACGGAGCGGTAGCTACGTGGAAGACAAGTCCAAAATGACCATATACACAGATTTAGCTATATGGCAGGGTAGTGCAACATTTCCATATCCATAGTTCTTGGTACAAGGCAGATGATTCCAACGTGTCTATATAAAGAGAGCTACCTAATTGGCAGATCAGTCCAACATATCCAAGTACAGAGAACTAGCTACATGGAAGACAAGTCCAATGTTTTCATATACCGAGAGCTATCTAATTGGCCGAACAGTCCAACATATCCATGTACAAAGAGCTAGCTACGTGGAAGACTAGTCCAACGTGTACATACACTGAGAGATAGCTACATGACAGAGTACTGCATAATCTCCATATACAGAGTTCAAGTTACATGGCAGAGGAGTCCAACATGCTCATATACAGGGACCTACCTACATGGCTGAACAATCCAACATAACCATGTACAAAGAGCTACCTACATTTCAGACGAGTCCAAAGTGTCCATAAATTGAGAGCTAGCTACATGGCAGGGTAGTCCAAAATATCCATGTAAAGAGAGCTAGCTACATGTCAGACAAGTCCAAAATGTCCATATACAGAGAGTTAACTACATGGCAGGGTAGTGCAACATTTGCATATACAGAGTTATAGCTAAAAGGCAGATGAGTCCAACATGTCCATATACTGAGAGCTAGCTACATGGCAGAGTAGTTCAACATTTTCATATAAAGAGTTCTAGCTACATGGAAGATGTGTCCAAGTTGTCCATATACTTAGAGCTACCTACATGGCAGATCATTCTAACATTTCAATATATGAGTTCTAGCTACATGGCAGATGAGTCCAACTTGTACATATACTGAGAGCTAGCTACATCACAGAGTAGTCCAAAATATCCATGCACAGAGAGCTAGCTACATGTCAGAGGAGTCCAAAATGTCCATATACAGACAGCTAGCTACATGGCAGGGTAGTGAACATTTCCATATACAGAGTTCTAGCTTCAAGGCAGATGAGTCCATATTGTCTATATACAGAAAGCTAGCTACATGGCAGCATATTTCAACATGTCCATATACAGGGTACTTGATACATGGCAGATGAGTCCTACATGTTCATATACTGAGAGCTAGCTACATGGCAGACAATTCCAATATGTTCATATACAGAGTGTTACCTACCTGGCAGTTCAGCCAACATACCTATTTACAGAGAGGTAGCTACATGGCAGACAAGTCCAAAGGGAATCCAATAAGCAGTGCACAACGTGGGGTTCCAGTACGAAAGACTAAGTAGTGGACCCTCTTCAATGAGACTCTAAGAACAAGGACACGCGGACAAACACTATGAGGAGAGGAAATTCAGTCAGGCAAGTATGGAGAATAAACCAGGAAAAGCTCAGTATGTAAATATGCTTAAAGATAAGCTCAGAACCAGAGGAGTAAAAGTAGACCATGGTCAGCTTTGTAAATTTATAGATTTTGTAAATACAGTTTGTCCTTGGTTCCCTAAAGATGGGATTGTAGATGAAAAATTATGGAATAAAATAGGACATGATTTGCAGGAATTTTATGCCAAGAACGGGCCCGCTTGGGTGCCCACTGATACTTTTAGTTTGTGGAGGCTTTTCTGGGATACTTTTGATTTCAGTAGTGACCGTCCAGCAAACCCAGACAAAGAAATTAAACCATCTGTGCCCAGCGCGCCTGATAACATCTACCTTAACCTTAGTCCTCTTAAGAAAGAGACCATAGATAAAAACAAAAGTGACTCTGATGGAGCTGTTGTTTTGTGGTCAGACCCTCCGTCCTCCACCATGCCTGCTGTTTATCCAGTTAGTAAAGAGAAAGTTAAGGAAAAGGCTCACAGAATTGCTGATATCAATCAACATCAAGAACAAGGGGGTGCCACGTTTGACATGCTTGTGGGAGAAGGGAATTTTCAAACTTTGCAGAAACAAATTGAGTTCCCTATGCCTGCCTACACCCAAATTAACCAGTGTGGGCATAAGGCATGATAAAGTATTCCCAATACAGGGAAGCAGACCACTGCACTTTCAAAAGTTCGCCAGGGTCCTGATGAGCCTTTTCAGGACTTTGTTTCTCGATTGCTTATTACAGCTGGTCGCATCTTAGGCGACTCTTCTGATTTCTTAAGCCCGAAAGATCAGGCTGAGTTAAAAAAGAAAGCTTCCAAATTCCATCGGAGTTATTTGGACTTTCTCTTTCATGAAAGACCTCCTTGAATGAATACACCTCCCCATAACTCCACTAAAGGTGGTGACCTCCTACCCAGCAGTGTTGCAACTTTAATAATGAAAGGTAGGAGAAAATGCCGAGAGTTATTTAGAAAAGATTTCTCTAAAACCATCAATCATTCTACCCCAGATTAAATAATCACTTTTTTTTGCAGGACAATGCAGATTGGCAAATTGCCTTGGAAATTTTTCGGGACAAAGTCGATCCCACCTTCCCAGTAACCCCTTGCTTCAATTTATTAATAAACATTCTGCAGCTTTCTCTTTGCAGTTTCTCAATGAATCTCTCCCTGAACCTGTTGATGCAGTTTTGGCTAACTGCCAAGCTATAACTCTTATTTCAGTAATTTCATATGTGCAGCAAACCACGGAAACGTTGTCACAGAAGACAGCCACTTCCTACACCGTGGAGCATAGAAGTGTCCACTGAAGAGCCATCTGAAGGCGTGTCTCCACCAGAACCCATAGGCTCCAATAGGTGGACTTTTAATTTCTCCCCTCCAACGTCTGTCTCTACCAAATCTCGCAAGTCTGCCACCGATTTCTCCATGATGACCTGGGGACAATTGAAATGCTTAGCAGAGCACACTATGAGAACTGTTAACTCTTAGAAAGCTGAGACAACTCCAAAGACTGTCTTTGTTGCTATGCTAGTATATTTTGCTTGTCAGGTATTGGGAGTAGGATTCAACAGATCTTTTTATTTTTGTAAATAATTCTCAATTGCTGGGAAGTCAATCAGAAGCCTTTATACAGGATTCCCTAAATGATTTTCTTATAGCTTTGTTAAAAAAAAAAAAAAAAAAAAAGTGTTATCTACTCTGCTAGTTTAATTCATAATTGGTCTATTTCATATTCTAGTTTTAATTATACAAATTATAATCTAACTCAGTCAAAATCAGAGGTTGTTTTATGCTTAGTTGAGTTATGCCATGTTTTGTTGTTACCCCTTCCTCTTCCTTAATAATTCAAAATGAGTTATACAGACTTTTTGCTGCTTTGAACATTATTTATTTGAAGCAGTTTAATAAATTAACCCTAAATCCTACTTAGTTACAACATGTGTTATTACACCGTTTGCTATTTTGTACCCTAAGCACCCTGATGATTTAACCAACCCATGTTGGCTCTATATATGATATACACTGTAAACATTGTTATATTATTAATTGTGTTAGTGATTCATATTCCCCAAATATTTTTATCATTGTAAGACATCCACCTTTTGTCATGTTTCCTGTAAATCTGTCAAAACCCTGGTATACTAATCCTGCTTTATATAATTTAGAAACTGTATCCTCTTCGTTAAGTTGCCTCAAGCAATTTGTAGCTGCTTTAATATTAGGAATAGTAGTCTTCATATCTATATTGGGTTCTATCGCAGCATCAGCCATAGCTCTAGTCCAGCAAGTTCATACTGCTGATCAGGTAAAAGATTTATCTAAAAATATATCTCTAGCACTTGCTGCTGAAGAAGTTATAGATAAAGAATTAGTAAATAGGATTAAATTTTTAGAAGAAACTGTTCTCTACATGGGGACACACATAGAAAATATTAAAGCTAGGAGGACTGCTGCATGTCATCATAATTACAAGTGGATATGTGTAACACCTCTGTCCTACAATGGCACAGACATTACCTGGACTCAAAGTAAGGCTCATCTTAAAAGCATTTGGAACAACTCAGACATTTCATTCAATATGCAAGCTTTACATTCACAAATTAGATCTATTAATCAGGCACACTTACAATCCACCTCCTTAGAACAGGTAGGTGGCTGTATCTTCAGTCAATTCTATTAGGAACACAGTCTCAAATAGTTCTTTTTGAACACTAATCATTAATGCATCTATTTTAGCAATCATACATATATTAATTTTTTCCTGTCTAAAGTTGACCATTACAGCTGTTCAACAAAAAGTTCTTACGCTTCATTTAAAAAATAGAGGGGAAGGAGAAGGTGGAGGCCATGCAAGGGGACCCTGAACATGAAGGACCCTAAACAAACAGGGCCACAATGGGTCCCCCCTTTTGTAACACAAGACCCCAAGAGGGATCT
>NW_006408951.1:198608-213068 GCF_000296735.1 Chrysochloris asiatica
GTTGTTAAGGAAGTTGTTCTGTTTCTTCTTGGCTACAAAACTTTTTTATGCTTCTTGTATTTCTTGTTTAATTAATCATGAGAAACAATTGTGTTGTCAGTTACCATAGCAAATAATGTCTAGGTACATGTTGTGATTAATGAATCTATAGAAAATAATAGGTGAAGGTAGAAAAAGAGTTAAGATTTAGAATTATGTTTTAAAGTTAACGTGACATTTTTAGAGAAATGAGGCTTGGTTACAGAAATTAGATATTGTCTAACTATGTAAAGGGGAACAAGAAAGATTTTGATATTCTTGATGTTCTATATTGAAATGATTAATATGTATGACTTAGACCAATACTTTGAAAAGAATGATTAATAGATTAATGGTACAGAGTAGTATAAAAGCTGTTTGAGAAGTTTCATCTAAATTGCACTGGGTGCAACCTCACCTCGTGGATCGATGCCCTAGCACCTAACATGACCCTTGCAGTCCTAAAAAGACCAGCCTATGTGTTGTTGCCGGTAAACATCTCCCAAGAGTGGTATGATGACATTGGCCTGCAGCTTGGCAATGAGTTTACCATGTTGCTTTCTAGATCAAAGTGAGGACTTGGACTTGTAATTATGGGTGTAGTGTCTTTTATCACCTTGCTTGATTCTCTCACTGCCACTGCAGTTGCACTTACTCAAGAAATTCAGGCTGTGACTACTGCCAACGAACTGATGTACAATCTTACCTACAACTGGGATCGGCAAGAAAAAAATGATGTAGCCATTGAACATCGCCTGAATGGAATGTATGATACTGTTAACTTACTTGGGGATACTTTGAAGCAGGTCGTAGTCTGGCAATGCCTAGCGTGACATGCAGATTGTCACTCCGTTTGTGTAACTAAGCTTGTGTATAATTCCTCAGCCTTACCTTGACCCATAATGCAGGCCCATTTGAACGGAGTATAGATTACTGAGAATATAAGCCAAGAATGGAATGAGTTACATACACAAATAATTGCTATGCATTATGCCCCACGTTGGGTGCCACTTATCAGATTCCAGTTTTGACCGTGGGTTACTCAAGGGAGGAGCGAGGATTAAATGATCAGATAAGGACACAAACTGTTGGCAAGTGACAAAGTTTATTATAGAAAAAGTGACTTATATAGTACTTTTGTGTCAGGTCATAGCTTGGCACTGTCTAACAGTTTCAATTCCCTGGTTATGTCTCACTTCTTGGTAGGTGAGACTTATCTCAACCTTGAACATTAGATGGCACCACTGCTGACTCCTGACACACATACAGAAAGCTAGCTACATGACAGAGTAGTGCAACATTTCCATATAAAGAGTTATAGCTACCTGAAAGATTTGTCCAACATGTCCATATACTGAGAGCTAGCTACCTGGCTGAGTAGTCAAAATTATCCATGAACTGAGAACTAGATACATGTCAGACGAGTTCAAATTATCCATATACAGAGAGCTAGCTACATGGCAGGTTAGTGTATCACTACCATATAAAGAGTTCAAGCTACAAGGCAGATGAGTCCAAAGTGTTCATATACTGAGAGCTAGCTACATGGCAGAGTAGTCCAACATGTCCAAATAAAGAGTAATATCTACCTGGCTAATGAGTGCAACATGTACATATACTTGGAGCTAGCTACATAGGAGGGTAGTGCAACATTTCCATATACAGAGTTCTAGCTACATGGCAGATGTGTCCAAAATATCTATATACATAGAGCTAGCTACATGGCAGAAAAGTCCAATATGTCCATATAGAGGGTACTAGCTACAAGGCAGATGAGGCCAACTTGTCTATATACAGAGAGTTAGCTACATGTCAGATTAGTGCATCATATCCATATACAGAGTTCAAGCTACATGGAAGATGAGTCCAAAGTGTTCATATACTGAGAGCTAGCTACATGGCTGAGTAGTAAAACATGTCAATATACAGGGTACTAGCTACATGGTAGATAATTCCAACGTGTCCATATACTGAGAGCTAGCTACATGGCAGACAAATTAAATATGTTCATATACAGAGAGCTGCCTACTTGTCAGATCAGTCCAACATATCCATGTAAGAAAGCTACCTATATGGAAGATGAGTCCAAAATGTCCATATATAGAAAGCTAGCTACATGGCAGAGTAGTCCAAAATGTCCACATATAGAGTTCTAGACATGGCAGATGAGTCCAAAGTGTTCATATACTGAGAGCAACTACATGGCAGACAAATTCAATATGTTCATATACAGAGAGCTACATACTTGTCAGATCAGTCCAACATATCCATGTACAGTGAGTAATCTACATGGCAGATGAGTCAAAATATCCATATACAGAGAAGCAGCCACAAAGCAGGGTTCTTCAACATATCCACATACATAGTTATAGATAAAAGGCAGATGTGTCCAATATCTCCATATACTGAGAGCCAGTTACTTGGCAGAGTAGTGCAACATATCCATATACAGGGTACTAGCTAAATGGCTGATGAATCCAACACGTCATTATACTGAGAGTTTGCTAAATGGAAGAGTAGTCCAACATGTCCATATACAGGGTACTAGCGACATGGGAGATGAGTCCAACATGACCATATACTGATCGCTAGCTACATGGCAGACAAGTCAAATATGTTCATATACAGAGAGCTAGCTACATAACAGGGTAGTGCAACATTTCCAAATAGAGAGTTCTAGGTATATGACAGATGTGTTCAATGTGTCTATATACAGAGAGTTAGCTACTTGTCAGGATAGTGCAACATTTACACACACAGAGTTATAAGAACAAGGCAGATGAGTCTAAATTGCTTATATACAAAGAACTAGCTACATGGCAGAGTAGTGCAACATTTCCATATACAGGGTACTAGATTCATGCCAGATGACTCCAACATGTTCCTATACTGAGGTAGCTACATGGCATAGTAGTGCAACATTTCCATATGGAGTGTTCAAGCTACAAAGCAGATGAGTCCATCTTGCCTATATACTGAGAACTACCAACATGGAAGCCACGTCCAATATGTTCATATACAGAGAGCTACCTACTGGCAGATCATTCCAACATATCCAAGTCCATATAGTGAGAGCTAGCTACTTGGCAGAGTAGTTCAACATGTCCATATAGAGGGTACTAGATACATCGCAAATGAGCCCAACATGTCCATATTCTGAGAGGTATATACATGGAAGAGTAGTGCAACATGTCCATATACATGTTACTAGCTACATGGCAGATCAGTTCAACATGTCCATATACAGGGTACTAGCTACATAGCAGATGTGTCTAACATGTACATATACCGAGAGCTAACTACATGGCAGACAAGTCCAAAATGTTCATATACAGAGAGCTAACTACAAGGCACACAAGTCCAATACGTTCATATACAGAGTGCTAGCTACATTTCAGATCAGTCCAACATATCCATGTACAGAGAGCTAGCTACATGTCAGACGAGTACGAAATGTCAATAAACAGAGAGCTAGCTGCATGACAAACTTGTGCATCATTTGCAAATACAGAGTTCTAGCTACATGACAGAGTAGTCCAACATGTCCATATACAGAGTACTAGCTACAAGGCAGATGAGTCAAATTTGTCTATATACAGAGAGCTAGCTACCTCTCAGAGTAGTGCATCATTTCCATATACAGAGTTCAAGCTACATGCCAGATGAGTCCAAGGTGTTCATGTACAGAGAGCTAGCTACATGGCAGATCAGTCCAAAATATCCATTAACAGAGAGCTAGTGACATGTCAGACGTTTCCAAATTGTCCTTTTACAGAGAGCTAGCTATATGGAAGAGTAGTGCATCATTTCCATATACAGAGTTCAAGTAATATGGTAGATGAGTCCAAAGAGTTCATATACTGAGAACTAGCTGCATGACCGAGTAGTGCATCATGTCCTTATAAACAGTACTAACTGTATGGCATATGTGTTAAATGTGTCCATTTATTGAGAGATAATTACATGGCAGATCAGTCCTAAATATCCATGTACAGAGAGCTAGCTACATGGCAGACGTGTCCAAAATGTCCCTATATAGAGACCTAGCTATATGCAGGGTAGTGCAATATTTCCATAGAGTTCTAGCTACAAGGCAGATGAGTCCTACTTGTCTAAATACAGAGAGATAGCTACATGGCAGAGTAGGGCAACATTTCAATGCACAGAGTTCTAGCTACATGGCAGATGTGTCCAATGTGTCCATATCCTGAGAGCTAGCTGCAAGGCAGATCAGTCCAAAATATCCGTATACAAAGAGCAAGCTACATGTCAGAGTAGTGAATCATTTCCATATACAGAGTTCAAGCTACATGGCAGATGAGTCCAAAGTGTTCATATATTGAGAGCTAGCTACATGGCAGAGTAGTCCAACATGTCCATATAAAGACTTCGAGCTACATGGCACATCAGTCCAATATATCCATGTACAGAGAGCTAGCTACATGTCAGACGAGTCCAAAATATCCATATACAGAGAGCCATCTGCATGGCAGGGTAGTGCAACATTTCCATATAAAGATTTCAAACTACTAGGCAGATGAATCCAACTTTTCTATATACAGAGAGCTAGGTCCATGGCAGGATAGTACAACATTTTCATAATCAGAGTTCTAGCTACATGGCAGATGTGTTCAACGTGTCCATATACTGGCAGCAACCTACATGGCAGATCACTCCAAAATATCCATGTTTGGAGAGCTAGTCACATGGTAGAGTAGTGCAAAATTTCCATAATCAGAGTTCAAGCTTCTTGGCAGATGTGTCCAACTTGTCAATATACTGAGTGCTAGCTACATGGGAGAGTAGTCGATCATATCCATATACAAAGTTCTAACAACATGGCTGATATGTCCAACATTTCCGTATAGTGAGAACTAGGTCCATGGCAAATCATTCCAAAATATCCATGCACAGAGAGCTAGCTAAATGTCAGAGTAGTGCAACATTTCCATAGATAGTGTTCTAGCTACAAGGTAGATGAGTCCAACATGTGCATATACTGAGAGCCACCTACATTGCAGATCAGTCCAAAATAAACATGTACAGAGAGCTTGCTAAATGTCACACGAGCTTAAAATGTCCATATAAAGAGAGTTAGCTTCATGGAAGAGTATTCCATAATTTCCATATACAGAGTTCAAGCTACATGGCAGATGTGTCCAACGTGTCCATATACTGAGAACTAGCTACATGGCAGAGTAGTCCAAAATGTCCATATACTGAGAGCGAGCTACATGGCAGTCAAGTTCAATATGTTCATATAGAGAGAGCTACGTTCTATGCAAATAAGTCCAACATATCCATGAACAGAGAGCTGTCTACATGGCAGACGAATCCAAAATGTCCATATACAGAGAGCTAGCTACACGGCAGACGAATCCAAAATGTCCATATACAGAGAGCTAGCTACACGAAAGAGTAGTGCAACATTTCCATATATAGTCTTCTAGATACAAAGCAGTTGTGTCTAACTTGTCTGTATACTGAGAGCTAGCTACATGGTATACAAGTCCAATATGTTCATATACAAAGAACTACCTACTAGGCAGAGCAGTCCAGCATATCCATGTATATAGAGCTGGATACATGGCAGACGAGTACAAAATGTCCACATACAAACAGCTACGTACATGGCAGAGTAGTGCAACATTTCCAAATGCAGCGTTCAAGATACATGGCAGACGTGTCCAACGTGTCCATATACTGAGAGCTAGCTAAATGGCACAGTAGTCCAACATGTCCATATACAGAGTATTAGCTACATGGCAGATGGATCCAACTTGTCCTTACACAGAGAGCTAGATACATGGCAGGGGAGTGCAACATTTCCATATACAGAGTTCTAACTACAAGGCAGATGAGTCCCACATGTCCATATACTGAGAGCTAGCTACATGGCAGACGAGTTCAATATGTTCATATACTTAGAGCAACCTACATGGCATCTCAGTACAAAATATCCATGCACAGAGAGCTAGCTACAGGCCAGATGATTCCAAAATGTCCATATACACAGAGCTAGCTACATGGCAGAGTAGTGCATGATTTCCATAAACAGAGTTCAAACTACATGGCATATGACTCCAAAGTGTTCATATACTGAGAGCTAGCTAAATGACAGAGTAGAGCATCATTTCCATATACAGAGTTCTAGCTACATGGCAGATGTGACCAACGTTTCCATATATTTAGAGCAAACTACATGGCAGCTCAGTTCAAAATATCCATGCACAGAAAGCTATCTACATGTCAGATAAATCCAAAATACTCATTTAGAGAGAGCTAGCTATATGACAGTGTAGTGCAACATATCCATATACAGAGTTCTAGCTACAAGGTAGATGAGTCCAACTTGTCTATATGCAGAGAATTAGCTACATGGCAGAGTAGTCTAACATGTCCATATAAACAGTACTTGCTACTTGGCTAATTAATTCAACATGTGCATATAATGAAAGCTAGACACATGGCAGACAAGTCCAATATGTTCATATACAGAGAGCTTCCTACTTTACAGATTAGTCCAACATATCCATGTACAGAGAGCTAGCTACATGGAAGACGAGTCCAAAATGTCCATGTACAGAGAGTTAGCTACATGGCAGGGTAGGGCAACATTTCTATATACAGAGTTCTATCTACGTGGTAGATGTGTCAAAGCTGACCATATATTGAGAGCTACGTACATTTTCGATCAGTCCAAAATATCCTTGTATAGAGAGCTCGGTACATGGCAGATGAGTACAAAATGTCCATATACAGAGAGCTACATACATGGCAGGATAATGCAAGATTTCTATATACAGAGTTCTAGTCACAAGGCAGATGATCCCAACTTGTGTATATGCAGAGAGCGAGGTACATGGCAGAGTAATGCAGCAATTCCATATGCAAAGTTTTAGCTACATGGCAGATGTGTCCAATGTGTCCTTAAACTGAGAGCTAGCTACATGGCAGACAAGTCGAATATGTTCATATATAGAGTGCTAACTTTTTGGCAGATCAGTCGAACATATCATTGTAAAGACAGCTAGCTACATGGCAGATGAGTCCAAAATGTCCATATACAGAAAGCTAGACACAAGGCAGGATAGCGCAACATTTCCACATACAGAGTTCTAGTCACAAGGCAGATGAGTCCAACTTGTCTATATAGAGAGCTACCTATATGGCAGAGTAATGCAACAGTTCCATATACAGAATTCTAGCTACATGGAAGATGTGTCCAACGTGTTCATATACTGAGAGCTAGCTACATGGCATAGTAGTCCAACATGTCCATATTCAGGTTAGTAGCTACATGGCAGATGTGTCCAACATGTCCATACACTGAGAGCAACCTACAAGGCAGACAAGTCCAATATGTACATATACAGATTGCTACCTACTTGGAAGATCAGTCAACATATCCATGTACAGAGAGCTAGCTATATGGCAGACGAGTCCAAAATGTCCATATACAGAGAGCTAGCTACCTGGAAGGGTTGTGCAACAATACCATATACAGAGTTCTAGCTACAAGGCAGATGAGTCCAACTTGTCTACATACAAAGAGTCCAAAATTACCATATACAGAGAGCTAGCTACATGGCAGGGCAGTGCAACATTTCCATATACAGAGTTCTAGCTACATACGGATAAGTCCAAATTGTTTATATACAGCAAGATAGCTACATGGCAGAGTAGTGCGACATTCCATATACAGAGTTTTATCTATATGGCAGATGTGTCCAACATGTCCATATACTGAGAGTTAGCTATATGGCAAACAATACAGTATGTTCACATGCGGAGAGCTACCTACTTGGCAGATAAGTATAACATATCCATGTACAGAGAGCTAGCTATATGGTAGATGATTCCAAAATGTCCACATACAAACAGCTAGCCACATGGCAGTGTAGTGCAACATTTCCATATACCAAGTTATATCTACATGGCAGATGAGTTTATCTTGTCTATATACAGAGAGTTAACTACATGGCAGAGTAGTGCAACATTTCCATATAAAGAGACCTAGCTACATGACAGAATGTGTCCAACATGTCCATATACTGAGAGCTAGCTACATGACAGAGTAGTCCAACATGTCCATGTTCAGGGTAGTAGCTACATGGCAGATATGTCCAACGTGTCCATATACTGAGAGCCACCTACATGGCAGACAAGTCCAATGTGTTCATATATAGAGAGCTACCTACTTGGCAGATTAGTCCAAAATATCTAAGTACGGAGAGTTAGCTACATGCCAGACGAGTCTAAAATGTCCATATACATAGAGCTATACACATGGCAAGGTCGTGCAACATTTCCATATACAGATTTCTAGCTACAAGGCAGATGAGTCCAACTTGTCTATATACAGAGAGTTAACTATATAGCAGAGAAGTGCAACATTTCCATATACAGTGTTCTAGCTACATGGCAGATGTGTCCAAAGTGTCCATATACTGAGAGCTAACTACATTGCAGAGTAGTCTAAGATGTCCATATTCAGGGTACTAGCTATATGGCAGATGTGTCCAATGTTTCCACACACTGAGAGCCACCTACAGGGCAGACAAAGTCCAATATGGTCATATACAGAAAGCTACCACCTTGGTAGATAAGTCCAACATATCCATTTACAGAGAGCTATCTACTTGGCAGACTGGTCCAAAATGTCCATATATAGACGTGTAGCTACATGGCAGGATAGTGCAACATTTTCATATACAGAGTTATAGCTACAAGGCAGATTTGTCTAACTTGTCTATATGCAGAGAGCTAGCTACATAGCAGTGTAGAGCAACATTTCCCTATACAGTGTTCTAGCTCATGGCAGCTGTGTCCAACTTGTCTATAAACAGAGAGCTAGCTACATGGCAGAGTAGTGCAACATTTCAATTTTCAGAATTCTAGGTACATGGCAGATGTGTAAAATGTGTCCATACACTGAGAGCTAGCTACATGGCAGAGTTGTCCAACATTTCCATATACTGGGTATTAGCTACTTAGCCGATGAGTCCATCATGTCCATATACTGAACGCTAGCTACGTGGCAGACAAGGCCAACAAGTTCTCATACAGAGAGCTATCTACTTGGCAGATTAGTGTAACATATCCATGTACAGAGAGCAAGCTACATGGCAGACAAGTCCAAAATATCCATATACAGAGAGTTAGCTACATGGCAAGGTAGAGCAACATTTTCATATACTGAGTTCTAGGTACATGGCAGATGTGTCCAATGTGTTCAAATACTGAGAGCCAACTACAGGGGAGACAAGTCCAATATGTTCATATACAGAGAGCTACCTACTTGGCAGATCAGTCCAACATATTGATGTACAGAGTTTTAGCTATAAGGCCGATGAGTTCAATTTGTCCATATACAGAGAGCTAGCTACCTGGCAGGGTACTGAAACTTTTCCATATACTGAGTTCTAGGTACTTGGCAGATGTGTCCAACGTATCCATACACTGAGAGCTAGCTACATGGCAGAGCAGTCCAAAATGTCCAAGTAGAGGGTCGTAACTACATGACAGATGAATCCAACTTGTCCATAAACTGAGAGGTAGCTACATGGCACACAAGTCCAATATGTTCATATACAGAGAGCAACCTACTTGGCAGATCAGTGCAACATATCCATGTACAGAGAGCTTGCTACATGTCAGACAAGTCCAAAATATCCATATACAGAGAGCTAGAAACATGGCAGGGTAGTGAAACTGTTCCATATACAGAGATCTATCTACAAGGCAGATGAGTCCAACTTGTCTATATACAGAGAGCTAGCTACATGGCAGTGTAGTGCAGCATTTCCATATACAGAGTTCTAGCTACATGGCAGACGTGTCCAACTGGTCTATATATTTCTAGTCACCAATATGGCAGACAAGTCCAGTATGTTCATATACAGAGAGTTACCTAATTGGCAGATCAGTCCAACGTATCCATGTACAGAGAGTTAGCTACATTGCAGACGATTCCAAAATGTCCATATACTGAGAGGTAGCTACATGACAGAGTAGTCCAACATGTCCATAGTCAGGGTAGTAACTACAAGACAGATGTGTCCAACGTGTCCATATACTGAGAGCCACCTACAGGGCAGACAAGTCCAATAAGTTCATATACTGAGACCTACCTACTTGCAGATCAATCCTATATATCCATGTACAGAGAGTTAGCTACATATCAGACGAGTCCAAAATGTCCTGATACAGAGAGCTATCCCAATGGCAGGGTAGTGCTATATTTCCATATACAGTGTAATAGCTATAAGGCAGATGAGATCACTTTGTCTATATACAGAGAGCAAGTTACATGGCAAGGCAGAGCAACATTTCCATATACTTAGTTCTAGCCGCATGGCAGATGTGTGAATGGTGTTCATACACTGAGAGCTAGCTACATGGTAGACAAGTCCAATATGTTCATATACAGAGAGCTACATACTTGTCAGATCAGTCCAACATATCCATGTACACAGAGCTAGCTACATGGCAGATGAGTCCAAAATGTCCTTATACAGAGAGCTAGCCACATGACAGGGTAGTGCATCATTTCCCTATACAGAGTTCTAGCTACAATGCAAATGAGTCCAACTTGTCTATATATAGAGAGCTAGCTACAAGGCAGAGAACTGCAACATTTCCATATACAGAGTTCAGGCTACATGGCATATGTGTCCAACGTGTCCATATAGTGAGAGCTAGCTACATGGCAGACAAGTCCCTAATGTTCATATACAGAGGGCTATCTACTTGGCAGATCAGTCCAACATATCCATGTACAGAGAGCGAGCTACATGTCAGAAGAGTCCAAAATGTCCCTAAACAGAGAGCTAGCTACATGAGAGGGTAGTGCAACATATCCATATAGACAGGTCTAGCTACAAGGTAGATGAGTCCAACTTGTCTATATACAGAGACCAGCTCTGGTAGCGTAGTGGTTATGAATCTGGCTGTGAACATTAAGGTCAGAGGTTCGAAACTACCAGCCACTCCACGGAAGGAAGATGAGGCTTTTGACTTACGTAAGGATTTACACCCTCAGAAAACCTGTACAGGGTCGCTATTGGTCGGAACTGACTCGATGGCACTTAACAACAACAACAACATCTTCATGGCAGAGTAGTGCAACACTTCCATATACAGAGTTCTATCTACATGGCAGATGTGTCCAATGTGTCCAAACAGTGAGAGCTAGCTGTATGGCAGACAAGACCAATATGTTCATATTCAGAGAACTAACTACTAGGCAGATCAGTCCAACATATCCATGTACAGAGAGGTAGCTACATGGCAGACGAGTCCAAAATGTCCCTAAACAGAGAACTAGCTACATGACAGGGTAGTGCAACATTTCCATATACACAGTTCTAGCTACAAGGCAGATGAGTCCAACTTGTCTATATAGAGAGATCTAACGACATGGCAGGGTAGTGCAACATTTCCATATACAGAGTTCTAGCTACAGGGTAGATATGCCCAACATGTCCATATACTGAGAGCTAGTTACATGGCAGAGTAGTCCAACATGTCCATATTCAGGGTACTAGCTACATGGCAGATATGTCGAACTTGTCCATATACTGAGAGTCACCTAGATAGCAGAAAATTCCAAAATGTTCATATACAGAGAGCTACCTACTTGGCAGATCAATCCAACATAACCATGTGCGGAGAGCTAGCTTCATGGCAGATGATTCCAAAATGTCCACATACAGAGAGCTAGCTACATGGCAGGGTATTGCAACATTTCCCTATCCTGAGTTCTAGCTACATGGCAAATGTGTCCAACGTGTCCCTATACTGAGTAGTAGCGTCATGGCAGACAAGTCCAATATGTTCATATACAGAGAGCTAACTACTTGGTAGATCAGTCCAGCATATGCATGTAGAGAGAGCTAGCTACATGTCAGACAAGTCCAACTTGTCTATGTAAAGAGAGGTAGCTACATGACAGAGTCGTGCAACAATTCCATATAGAGAGTTCTAGCTACATGACAGATGTGTCCAACGTGTCCAAATACTGAGAGCCATCTACAGGGCATACAAGTCCAATATATTCATATACAGAGACCTATCTACTTGGCAGATCAGTCCAACATATCCATGTACAGAGAGCTACCTACATGGAAGACGATTCCCAAATGTCCATATACAGAGAGCTAGCTACATGGCAGTGTAGTGCAACATTTCCATATACTAAGTTCCAGCTACATGGCAGATGTGTCAAAGGTATTCATTTAATGAAAGCTAGCTACATGGCAGGCATTTCCAATATGTTCATATACAGAAAGCTACCTACTTGGCAGTTTAGTGTAACATATCCATGTACAGAGAGCTAGCTACATGGCACACAAGTTCAAAATGTCCATATACATAGAGGTAACTACATGAAAGGGTAGTACAACATTTCCATATACAGAGTTCTACCTACAATGCAGATGAGTGCAACTTGTCTATATACAGAGAGCTAGCTACATGGCAGTGTAGTGCAATATTTCCATATACAGAGTTCTAGCTACATGGCAGATGTGTCCACCTGGCCCATATACTTCTAGTCACCCATATGGCAGACAAATCCAATATGTTCATATACAGAGAGCTACCTACCTGGCTTATCAGTCCAGCATATCCATGTACAGAGAGCTTCCTACATGTCAGACGAGTCCACAATGACCATATAGAGAGAGCTAGCTATATGGCAGTGGGATGCAACATTTCCATATACAGAGTTCCAGCTACAAGGTAGATGACTGCAACTTGTCTATACACAGAGAGCTAACTACATGGCAGTGTAGTGCAATCCTTCCATATACAGTGTTCTAGCTACATGGAAGATGTGTCCAATGTGTCCATACACTGAGAGCTAGCAACATGTCAGAGCAGTCCAAAATGTCTACATACAGTGTACTAACTACATGGCATATGAGTCCAACATGTCAATACACTTAGTGCTAGCTACATGGCAGACAAGTCCAAAATATTCATATACAGAGAGCTAACTTCTTGTCAGATCAGTGTAATGTACCCATGTACAGAGAGCTAGCTACATGGCAGGGTAGGGCAACATTTCCATATACAGAGTTTTAGCTACAAGGCAGATGAGTCCAACTTGTCCATATATACAGAGCTAGCTACATGGCAGTGTAATGCCACATTTCCATATTCAGATTTCAAGCTACATGGCAGATGTGTCCAACGAGTCCATATACTGAGTGCTAGCTTGATGGCAGACAAGTCCAATATGTTCACATACAGAGAGATAGCTACTTGGTAAATCAGTCCAGCATATGAATGTAGAGAGAGCTAGACACATGGCAGACGAGCCCAACTTGTCTATGTAAAGAGAGTTGGCTACATGGCAGAATAGTGCAACATTTCCATATATAGAGAGACAGATGAGTCCATCGTGTCCATATACTGAGAGCCACCTACAGGGCAGACAAGTCCAATATGTTCATATACAGAGACCTACCTACTTGGCAAATCATTTCAACATTTCGATGTACAGAGAGCTAGCTATATGGCAGACAAGTCTAAAATGTCCATAAACAGAGAGCTAGCCACATGGCAGGGTAGTGCAACATTTCCATATACAGAGTTCTAGCTACATGGCAGATATGTCCAATGTGTCCACATACTGAGAGCTAGCTACATGGCAGAGTAGTCCAACATGTCCATATTCAAGGTTCTAGCTACATGGCAAATGTGTACGACATGTCCATATACTGAGAGTCACCCACGTCACAGACAAGTTCAATATGTTCACGTACAAAGAGCTACCTACTTGTCAGATCAGTCCAATATACCCATGTACCGAGGGCTAGCTACATGGCAGACAACTCCAAAATGTCCATATACTGAGAGCTAGCTACATGGTAGAGTAGTCCAACATTTCCATATTCAGGGTACTAGCTATATAGCAGATGTGTCCAACGTGTCCATATAATGAGAGCCACCTACAGGGCAAACAAGTCCAATATGTTCATATACAGAGACCTACCTACTTGGCAGATCAGTCCAACATATCCATGTAGAGCGAGCTAGCTACATATCAGACGAGTCCAAAATGTCCATATACTGAGAGCTAGCCACATGACAGGGTAGTGCTATATTTCCATATACAGTGTAATGGCTACAAGGCAGATAAGTCCAACTTGTCTATATACAGAGAGCAAGTTACAGGGCAAGGTAGTGCAGCATTTCCATATACTGAGTTCTACCTACATGGCAGATGTTTCAATGGTGTTCATACACTGAGAGCTAGCTACATGGTAGACAAGTCCAATATGTTCATATACACAGAGCTACATACTTGTCAGATCAGTCCAACATATCCATGTACATAGAGCTAGCTACATGGCAGACGAGTCCAAAATGTCCTTATACAGAGAGGTAGCCACATGACAGGGTAGTGCAACATTACCATATACAGAGTTCTAG
>NW_006408951.1:224056-230808 GCF_000296735.1 Chrysochloris asiatica
GAGAGCTAGCTGCATGGCAGAGTAGTGCATCATTTCCATATACAGAGTTCAAGCTACATGGCAGATGAATTCAAACTGTTCATATACTGAGAGCTAGTTACATGGTAAAGTAGTCCAACATGTTCATATACAGGGTACTATCTACATGGCAGATGAGTCCAACATGTCCATATACTGACAATTAGCTACATTGCAGAAGTATTCAACATGTCCATAAATTGCAAGACAACTACACGGCAGACCATTTCAATACGTTCTTATACAGAGAGCTACCTGCTTGCCAGACCAGTCCAACATATCCATGTACAGAGAGCTAGTTGCATGGTAGACGAGTCCAAAATGTCCTTATACAATGAGCTACATGGGAGAGTAGTGCAACGTTTCCATTTACAGAGTTCTAGCTACAAGACAGAAGAGTCCAACTTGTCTATATCTGGAGTGCTAACTACATGGCAGAGTTGAGCAACATTTCCATATACAGATTTTCAGATACATGGCATATGTTTCCAACGTGTCCATATATTGAGAGCTACCTACATGGCAGATTAGTCCAACAAGTCCATATACTGAGTGGTAGCTTCATGGCAGAAAATTCCAATATGTTCGTAGACAGAGTGCTACCTACTTGGCAGATCAATTCAACATATCCATGTAAAGAGAACTAGCTTCACGACAGATAAGTCCAAAATTTTCATATACAGAGAGCTAGCTACAATGCAGATTAGTGCAACATTTCTAAATACAGAGTTCTAGCTACAAGGCAGATAACTCCAACATTTCCATTTCCTGAGAGCAAAATTCATGGCAGACGAGTACAAAATTTCCGTATAAACAGAGCTAGCTACATGGGAGAGTAGTGCAACATTAACATTTACATAATTCTAGCTACAAGACAGAAGAGTACAACTTGTCTATATCCAGAGTGCTAACTACATGGCAGAGTATAGCAACATTTCCATATACAGATTTTTAGATACATGGCATATATTTCCAATGTGTCCATATACTGAGAGCTACCTACACGGCAGATTAGTCCAACAAGTCCATATACTAAGAGCTAGCTTTATGGCAGACAAATCCAGTATGTCCATATAGAGAGAGCTACATACTTGACAGATCAGTCCAACATGTCCATGTACAGTGACCTAGCTACATGGCAGATGAGTCCAAAATGTCCATATACAGAGAGTTAGCAACATAGCAGGATAGTGCAACATTTCCATATACAGAGTTCTACATGCAAGGCAGATGAGTCCAACTTGTCTATATACAGAGAGCTAGCTACATGACAGAGTAGTGCAATATTTCCTTATACTGAATTCTAGCTACAAGGCAGATGAGTACAAATTTTCTATATACAGGGAGCTAGCTACATGGCAGAGTACTCCAACATGTTCATTTTCAGAGTTCTAACTATATGTCAGATGTTTCCAACGTGTTCATATACTGTGAGCTAGATACATGGCAGACAAAATCCTGTATGTTCATATACAGAGAGCTAACTACTTGGCAGATCAGTCCTACACATCCATGTACACAGAGCTAGCTACATGGCAGGGTAGTGCAACATTTCTATATACAGAGTTCTTTCTACAAGGCAGATGAGTCAAACTTGTCTATATACAGAGAGCTAGCTACATGGCAGAGTAGTGCAATATTTCCATATACAGAGTTCTAGCAACATGGCAGATGTGTCCAACATGTCCATATACTGAAGGCTAGTTACATGGCAGAGTTGTCCAACATGTCCATATTCAGGTTACTGGCTACATGGCAAATGTGTCCAACGTGTCCATATACTGAGAGTCACCTACATGGCATACATGTCCATATGGTCTTATACAGAGTTCTACCTGCTTGGCAAATCAGTCCAACACAGCCATGTACAGAAAGCTAGCTACATGGGAGAGTAGTGCCACATTTCCTTATACTGAGTTCTAGCTACATGGCAGATTTGTCAAAGGTGTTCACATACTGAGAGTTATCTGCATACAGACAAGTCCAATATGTTCTTATAAAGAGATGTACCTTCTTGACATATCAGTTCATTATATCCATGTACAGAGAACTAGCTACATGGCAGGAGAGTTGAAATGTCCATATACAGAGAGCTTGCCAGATGACACAGTAGTTTATCATGTCCATATACAGAGTCCTAGCTACAAGGCAGAGGAGTCCAACTTGTCTATATACAGAGACCTAGCTACATGGCAGAGTAGTGCAACATTTCCATATACAGATATTTAGCTACATGGCAGATATGTCCAACGTGTCCCTATACTGAAAGCTAGCTACATAGCAGACAATTCCAATATGTTCAAATACAGAGAGCTAACTCCTTGGCAGATCAGTGTAACATATCCATGTAAAAAGAGTTAGCTACATGGTAGACAAGTCCTTAATGTCCACATACAGAGGGCTAGCTACATGGCAGGGTAGTGCAACATTTCCATATACAGAGTTCTGGCTACATGGCAGAAGAGTCCAATGTGTCCATATACTTAGAGCTATCTACATGGCAGGTGAGTCCAATATGTTCATATATAGAGGGCTACCTACTTGGCAGATCAGTCCAACATATCCATGTAAAGACAGCTAGCTACATGGCAGACGAGTCCAAAATGTGCATGTACAGAGAGGTAGCTACATGGCAGCATAGTGCAACATTTTCATATACAGAGTTCTAGGTCCAATTCAGATGAGTCCAACTTGTCTATATACAGAGCTAGCTACATGGTAGGTTAGTGCAACATTTCCATATACAGAGTTCTAGCTAAAAAGCAGATGAGTCCAAATTCTCTATATACAGAGATCTAACTCCATGGGAGGGTAGTACAACATTTCCATATACAGAGTTCTAGCAACATGGCAGATGTGTCCCATGTGTCAATATACTGAGGGCTACATACATGGCAGAGTAGTTCAACATGTCCATATTCAGGTTACTAGCTACATAGCAAATGTGTCCAACGTGTCCATATACGGAGAGCCACCTACATGACAAACAAGTCCAATATGTTCATATACAGAGAGATACCAACTTGGAAGATCAGTTCTACATATCCATTTACAGAGAGCTAGCTACATAGTCATGTACAGAGAGCTAGCTACATGGCAGACGAGTACATGATGTCCATATACAGAGAGCTAACCATATGCCAGGGAAGTGCAACATTTCCATACACAGAGTTCTAGCTACATGGCAGATGTGTCCAACATGTCCATATACTTAGAGCTAGCTACATGACAGACAATTCCTATATGTTCAAATACAGAGAGCTATCTCTTTGGCAGATCAGTGTAACATAAGTATATACAGAGAGCTAGGTACATGGTAGATGAGTCCAAAATGTCCATATACAAAGAGCAAGCTGGTAGTGCAACATTTACAAATACAGAATCAAAGCAACTTGGCAGATACATACAAGGTGTCCATATTTTGAGACCTACATACATGGCAGACAAGTCCTATATGTTCATATACAGAGAGCTACTTACTTGTCAGATCAGTCCAACATTTCCATGTATAGAGAACCATCATTGCAGACGAGTCCAAAATGTCCCTATACAGAGAGCTAGCTACATGGCAGTGTAGTGCAACATTTCCAAATACAGAGTTCTAACTACATGGCAGATGTGTCCAACGTGTCCATATACTGAGTGCTAGCTACATGGCCGAGTAGTCCAACATGTCCATATACAGGGTACTAACTTCCTGGCAGATGTGTCCAACATGTCCATATACTGAGAGACAATTACATGCCAGACAAGTCCAAAATGTACATATACAGAGAGCTACTACATGGCAGAGTAGTGCAACATTTTCCATATACAGTGTTCTAGATACAAGCAGATGAGTCCAACTTATCTATATACAGAAAGCTAGCTACATGGCAGAGTACTACAACACTTCCATATAAAGAGTCCTAGCTACATGGCAAATGTGTCCAATGTGTCCATATACTGAGGGCTACATACATGGCAGAGTAGTCCAACATGTCCATATTCAGGGTACTAGCTACTTGACAAATGCGTCCAACGTGTCCATATACGGTGAGCCACCAACATTGCAGACAAGTCCAATATGTTCATATACAGAGAGCTACCTACTTGGCAGATAAGTCCTACATATCCATTTACAGAGAGCTAGCTACATGTCAGACGATTGCAAAATGTCCATATACAGAGAGCTAGCTATATGACAGGGTAGAGCAATATTTCCCTATATAGAGTTCTAGGCACAAGGCAGATGAGTCCAACTTTTCTATATACGGAGACCTAGCTACAGGGCAGAGTAGTGCAACATTTCCATTTACAGAATTCTAGGTACATGGTAGATGTTACCAATGAGTCCATACACTGAGAGCTAGCTACATGTCAGAGCAGTCCAGCATGTCCATATTCAGGGTTCTAGCTCCATGGCACATATGCCCAACTTGTCCTTTTACTGAGAGCCACCTGCAGGGCAGACAAGTCCAATATGTTCATTTCAGAGAGCTACTTACTTGGCAGATCAGTCCATCATATCCATGTACAGAGAGCTTGTTACATGGCAGACAATTCCAAAATGTCCATATACAGAGAGTTAGGTATATGGCAGGGCTGTACAGCATTTCCATTTACTGAATTCTACCTACATGGCAGATGTGTCAAAGGTGTTCCTATACAGAGAGCTTCCTACATAGCAGACAAGTCCTATATGTTCATATACAGAGAGCTACCTACTTAGCAGATCACTCCAACATATCCATGTACAGAGAGCTAGCTACATGGCAGACGAGTCCAAAATGTCCATATACAGAGAGCTGGCTACACGGCAGGGTAATGAAACATTTCCATATACGGTGTTCTAGGTATATGGCAGATATGTCCAACGTGTCCATATACTGAGAGTTAGATACATGGCAGATGAGTCGAGCATATGTATATTTAGAGGGCTAGCTACAAGCCAGATGAGTCCAACTTGTCTATATAAAGAGAGCTAGCTATATGGCAGAGTAGTGCAACATTTCCACATACAGAGTTCTAGCTAAATGGCAGATGTGTCCAAAGTGTCCATATACTGAGAGCTAGATACTTAGCAGACAAGTTCAATATGTTCATATAGAGAGAGCTACCTACTTAACAGATCAGTCCAACATATCCATGTACAGAGAGCTAGCAACATGGTTGACGAGTCCAAAATGTCCATATACAGAGAGTTAGCTACATGGCAGGGTTATGCAACATTTCCATATACTGAGTTTTAGCTACAAGGCAAATGAGTACACATTGTATAAATACAGGGAGCTAGCTACATGGCAGAGTACTCCAAAATGTCCATATTCAGAGTTCTAAATATATGTCATATGTTTCCAATGTGTCCATATACTGTGAGCTAGCTACATGGCAGACAAATCCTGTATGTTCATATACAGAGAGCTAACTACTTGGCAGATCAGTCCAACACATCCATGTACACAGAGTTAGCTATATGGCAGATGAGCCCCAAGTGTCCATATAAAGAGAGCTAGCTATATGGCAGGGTAGTGAAGCATTTCTATATAAAGAGTTCTATCTACAAGGCATATGAGTCAAACTCATCTATATACAGAGAGCTAGCTACATGGAAGAGTTCTGCAACATTTCCATATACAGAGTTCTAGCAACATGACACATGTGTCCAAAATGTCCATATACTGAGGGCTAGTTACATGGCAGAGTAGTCCAACATGCCCATATTCAGGTTACTAGCTACATGACAAATGTGTCCAACGTGTCCATATTGTGATAGCCACCTATATGGCATACAAGTCCAATATGTTCATATACAGAGAGCTACCTCCTTGGCAGATCAGTCCAACATAGTCATGTACAGAGAGTTAGCTACATGACAGAGGATTCCAAAATGTCCATATACAGAGAGCTAACTACATGGCAGGGTAGTGCAACATTTCCTCATACTGTATTCTAGCTACATGGCAGATGTGTCAAAGGAGTTCATCTACTGAGAGCTATCTACATGGCAGACAAGTCCAATATGTTCTTATAAAGAGTTCTACAAACTTGGCAGATAAGTCTTCATATCCATGTACAGAGAGCTAGCTACATGACAGATGAGTCCAAATGTCCATATACAGAGAGACACTTAACATGACACGGTAGTTTATCATTTCCATATACAGAGTTCTAGGTACAAGGCAGATGAGTCCAAATTGTCTATATACGGAGACCTAGCTACATGGCAGAGATGTGCAACATTTCCATATATAGAGTTAGGTACATGGTAGATTTGTCCAATGTGTCCATACACTGAAAGCTAGCTACATGTCAGAGCAGTCCAACGTGTCCATATACAGGGTACTTGCTACATGACAGATGTGTCCAACGTGTCCATATACTGAGAGCTGGCTACATGGCAGTGTCGTCCAACATGACCATATTCAGTGTTCTACCTACATGGCAGATATGACCAACTTGTCCATATACTGAGAGCCACCTACATGGCAGACAAGTCCCATATGTTCATATACAGAGAGCTACCTACCTGGCAGATCAGTCCAACATATCCATTTATATAGAGCTAAGTACATGTTAGACGAGTCCGAAATGTCCATATACAGAGAGCTAGCTACATGGCAGGGTAGTGCAACATTTCCATATATAGAGTTCTAGCAACATGGCAGATGTGTCCAATGTGTCCATATACTGAGGGCTACATACATGGCAGAGTAGTCCAACATGTCCATATCTAGGGTACTAGCTACATGGAA
>NW_006408951.1:231118-244304 GCF_000296735.1 Chrysochloris asiatica
CAGATCAGTCCAACATATCCATGTAAAGACAGCTAGCTACATGGCAGACGAGTCCAAAATGTGCATGTACAGAGAGGTAGCTACATGGCAGCATAGTGCAACATTTTCATATACAGAGTTCTAGGTCCAATTCAGATGAGTCCAACTTGTCTATATACAGAGCTAGCTACATGGTAGGTTAGTGCAACATTTCCATATACAGAGTTCTAGCTAAAAAGCAGATGAGTCCAAATTCTCTATATACAGAGATCTAACTCCATGGGAGGGTAGTACAACATTTCCATATACAGAGTTCTAGCAACATGGCAGATGTGTCCCATGTGTCAATATACTGAGGGCTACATACATGGCAGAGTAGTTCAACATGTCCATATTCAGGTTACTAGCTACATAGCAAATGTGTCCAACGTGTCCATATACGGAGAGCCACCTACATGACAAACAAGTCCAATATGTTCATATACAGAGAGATACCAACTTGGAAGATCAGTTCTACATATCCATTTACAGAGAGCTAGCTACATAGTCATGTACAGAGAGCTAGCTACATGGCAGACGAGTACATGATGTCCATATACAGAGAGCTAACCATATGCCAGGGAAGTGCAACATTTCCATACACAGAGTTCTAGCTACATGGCAGATGTGTCCAACATGTCCATATACTTAGAGCTAGCTACATGACAGACAATTCCTATATGTTCAAATACAGAGAGCTATCTCTTTGGCAGATCAGTGTAACATAAGTATATACAGAGAGCTAGGTACATGGTAGATGAGTCCAAAATGTCCATATACAAAGAGCAAGCTGGTAGTGCAACATTTACAAATACAGAATCAAAGCAACTTGGCAGATACATACAAGGTGTCCATATTTTGAGACCTACATACATGGCAGACAAGTCCTATATGTTCATATACAGAGAGCTACTTACTTGTCAGATCAGTCCAACATTTCCGTGTATAGAGAATCAACATTGCAGACAAGTCCAAAATGTCCCTATACAGAGAGCTAGCTACATGGCAGTGTAGTGAAACATTTCCATATACAGAGTTCTAACTCCATGGCAGATGTGTCCAATGTGTCCATATACTGAGCGCTAGCTACATGGCCGAGTAGTCCAACATGTCCATATACCGGGTACTAGCTTCCTGGCAGATGTGTCCATCATGTCCATATACTGAGAGCCAACTACATGCCAGACAAGTCCACCATGTTCCTATACAAAGAGCTACCTACTTTGCAGATCATTCCAACATATCCATGGGCAGAAAACTAGCTACATGGCAGGGTAGTGCAACATTTCCATATACAGAGTTCTAGCTACAAGCAGATGTGTCCAACTTATCTATATAGAGAGAGCTAGCTACATGGCAGAGTACTGTAACACTTCCATATAATGAGTTCTATCTACATGGCAAATGTATCCAACATGTCCATATACTGAGAGCTAGCTGTATGGCAGACAAGTCCAATATATTCATATAGAGACAGCTACCTACTTGGCAGACTAGTCCAAAATGTCCATATATAGAGAGCTAGCTATATGGCATGATAGTGCAACATTTCCATATACAGAGTTCTAGCTAAAAGGCAGACGAGTCCAACTTGTCTATATACTACATGGGAGGGTAGTGCAACATTTCCATATACAGAGTTCTAGCAACATGTCAGATGTGCCCAATATGTTCATATAAATGGCAGAGTAGTCCAATATGTCCATATTTAGGGTACTAGCTACTTGGCAAATGTGTCCAACGTGTCCTTATACGGAGAGCCACCTACATGGCATACAAGTCCAATATGTTCATATACAGAGAGATACCAACTTGGCAGATCAGTCCTACATATCCATTTACAGAGAGCTAGCTACATTTCAGACGAGTGCAAAATGTCCATATACAGAGAGATAGCTATATGACAGGGTAGAGCAATATTTCCATATACAGAGTTCTAGGCACAAGGCAGATGAGTTCAAATTTTCTATATACAGAGACCTAGCTACAGGGCAGAGTAGTGTAACATTTCCATGTACAGAATTCTAGGTACATGGTAGATGTTATTAATGTGTCCATACACTGAGAGCTAGCTACATGTCAGATCAGTCCAGCATGTCCATATTCAGGGTTCTAGCTCCATGGCAGATATGCCCAACTTGTCCTTTTACTGAGAGCCACCTACAGGGCAGACAAGTCCAATATGTTCATTTACAGAGAGCTACTTACTTGGCAGATCCGTCCATCATATCCATGTACAGAGCTAGTTACATGGCAGACAATTCCAAAATGTCCATATACAGAGAGCTAGGTATATGGCAGGGCAGTACAACATTTCCATATACTGAGTTCTACCTACATGGCAGATGTGTCAAAGGTGTTCCTATACAGAGAGCTTCCTACATAGCAGACAAGTCCTATATGTTCATATACAGAGAGCTACCTACTTAGCAGATCACTCCAACATATCCATGTACAGAAAGCTAGCTACATGGCAGACAAGTCCAAAATGTCCATATACAGAGAGCTAGCTACATGGCAGGGTAGTGAAACATGTCCACATACAGAGTTCTAGGTATATGGCAGATGTTTCCAACGTGTCAATATACTGAGAGTTAGCTACATATCAGATGAGTCCAGCATATGTATAATTAGAGGGCTAACTTCAAGGCTGCTGAGTCCAACTTGTCTATATACAGAGACCTAGGTATATTGCAGATTAAGGCAACATTTCCATATACAAATTTCTAGCTAAATAGCAAATATATCCAATGTTTGCATATACTGAGAGCTAAATACATAGCAGACAAGTCCTATATGTTCATATATAGAGAGCTACCTACTTGACAGATCAGTCCAACATATCCATGTATAGAGAGGTAGCAACATGGTTGACGAGTCCAAAATGTCCATATACAGAGAGCTAGCTACATGGCAGAATAGTGCAACATTTCCATATACAGAGTTCTAACTACAAGGCAGATGTTTCCAACATGTCCATATACTGATAGATAGCTACATGTCAGAAAAGTCCATTATGTTCATATATAGATGGCTACTACCTACTTGGCAGATCAGTCCAACATATCCATGTAAAGACAGCTAGCTACATGGCAGATGAGTTCAAAATGTCCAAGTACAGAGAGCTAGATACATGGCAGGGTTGTGCAACATTTCCATATACAGAGTTCTAGGTACATGGCAGATGAGTCCAACTTGTCTATATACAGAGAGCTAGCTACATGACAGACTATTGCAACATTTCCTTATACTGAATTCTAGCTACATGGCAGATGTGTCAAAGGAGTTCATATACAGAGAGCTACCTACATGGCAGACAAGTCCTATATGTTCATATACAGAGAGCTACTTACATGTCATATCAGTCCAACATTTCCATATATAGAAAATGAACATTACAGACGAGTCTAAAATGTCCCTATACAGAGAGCTAGCTACATGGCAGGGTAGTGCAACATTTCCATATACAGAGTTCTAGCAACATGGCAGATGTGTCCAATATGTCCATATACTGAGGGCTAGTTACATGGAAGAGTAGTCCATCATGTCCATATTCAGGTTACTAGCTACATGGCAAATATGTCCAACGTGTCCATATACTGGAGCCACCTACATGGCATCTGCGTCCTACATGGTCATATACAGAGAGCTACCTGCTTGGCAGATGAGTCCAACACAGCCATGTACAGAGAGCTAGCTACATGGCAGATGAGTCCAAAATATCCATATACATAGAGCTAGCTACATGGCAGAGTATTGCAACATTTCCTTATACTGAGTTCTAGCTACATGGCAGTTTTGTCAAAGGTGTTCATTTACTGAGAGCTATCTGCATACAGACAAGTCCAATATATTCTTATAAAGAGATCTACCTACTTGACAGATAAGTTCATCATATCCATGTACAGAGTGCTACCTACAGGGCAGAAGAGTCCAAATGTCCATATACAGAGAGCTTGTCACATGACACGGTAGTTTATCATGTCCTTATACAGAGTTCTAGCTACCAGGCTGATGCATCCAACTTGTTTATATACAGAGACCTAGATACATGGCAGAGTTGCACAACATTTCCATATACAGAGTTCTAGCTACATGTCAGATGTGCCCAATATGTCCATATACTGAGAGCTACCTACATGGTAGAGAAGTCCAATATGTTCATATACAGAGAGCAACCTACTTTGCAGATCAGTCCATCATATCTATGTACATAGAGCTAGGACATTTCAGATGTGTCCCAAAAGTCCATCTACAGAGAGTTAGCTACATGACAGAGTAGTGCAACATTTCCATATACAGAGTCCTAGGTACATTTCAGATGTGTCCAACGTGTCCATACACTGAGCTAGCTACATGGCAGAGCATTCCAACTTGTCTATTTATAGTGTACTAGCTACATGGCAGATGAGTCCAACATTTCCATATTCTGAGACCTAGCTACATCACAGACAAGTCCAATATTTTCATACACAGAGAGCTACCTACTTCACAGATCAGTGTAACATATCCATGTACAGAGAGCTAGCTATATGGCAGACAACTCCAAATGTTCATATACAGAGAGCTAGCTACATGGCAGAGTAATCCAACATGTCCATATTCAGGGTAATAGCTACATGGCAGATGTGTCCAACGTGTTCATATACTGAGAGCCATCAATAGGGCAGACAATTATTTAATGTTCATATACAGAGAGATACCTACTTTTAAGATCAATCCAACATATCCATGTACAAATAGCTAGCTACATGGCAGACAAGTCCAAAATGTCCATATACAGAGAGCTAGCTACATGGCAGGTTTGTGAAATATTTCCATATACACAGAGTTCTAGGTATAAGGCAGACATGTCCAAGTTGTCCATATACTGAGAGTTAGCTACATGGCAGATGAGGCCAGCATGTGTATATTTAGAGGGCTAGCTCCAAAGTAGATGAGTCCAACATATCTATATACAAAGAGCTAGGTACATGGCAGGGTAGTGCAACATTTCCATATACAGAGTTCTAGCTACATGGCAGATGTGTCCAATGTGTTCATATACTTAGAGCTAGCTACATGGCAGACAAGTCCAATATGTTCATATATAGAGAGGCATATACTTGATAGATCAGTCCAACATATCCATGTACAGAGATCTAGCATCATGGTAGATGAGTCCAAAATGTTCCATATAAAGAGAGCTAGCTACATGGCATGGTACTCCAACATTTCCATATACAGAGTTATAGCTACAAGGCTGATGTTTCCAACTTGTCAATATACAGTACAGGAAGCTAGATACATGGCAGAGTACTGCAACATTTCCATATACAGAGTTCTAGCTACAAGGCAGATGAATCCAACTTGTCTATATACAGAGAGCTATCTATATGGAGGAGTAGTGCAACATTTCCATATACAGAGTTCTAGGTACATGGCAGATGCGTCCTACGTGTCCATAAACTGAGAGCTAGCTACATGGAAGAGCTATCCAACATGTCCATATACAAGATACTAGCTACATGGCAGATGAGTCCAACATGTCCATATACTGAGAGCAAACTACATGGCAGAGAATTACAATATGTTCATATACAGAGAGCTACCTTCTTGGCAGATAAGTTCAACATATCCATGTACAGAGTGCCAGCTACACGGCAGATGAGTCCAAAACATCCATATACAGAGAGTTAGCTACATGGCAGAGTAGTGCAACATTTCCATATACAGAGTTCTAGCTACACGGCAGATGTGTCCATCGTGTCCATATTCTGAGAGCTAGCTATATGGTAGACAAGTCCAATATGTTCATATTCAAAGAGCTACATACTTGTCAGATCAGTCCAACATAACCAAGTACAGAGAGCTAGCTACAGGACAGATGACTCCAAAAAGGTACATATAGAGAGAGCTAGCTACATGGCATGGTAGTGCAACATTTCCATATACAGAATTGTAGCTGAAAGGCAGGTGAGTCCAACCTGTCTATAAATAGAGATGTAACTACCTGGCAGGGTAATTCAACATTTCCTTATACAGAGTTCTAGCTACATGGCAGATGAGTCCAACGTGTCCATATACTGAGCACCACCAACAGGGCAGACAAGTCTTTTATGTTCATATACAGAGTGTTAACTAATTTTTATATCAGTCCAATATATCAATGTACAGAGAGCTAGCTACATGGCAGGCTTGCAAAACATTTCCATATACAGAGTTCTAGGTATATTGCAGATGTGTCCAACGTGTCCATATACTGAGAGTTAACTACATGGCAGATGAGTCTAGCATGTGTATATTTAGAGGGCTAGCTACAAGGCAGATGATTCCAACATGTCTATATACAAAGAGCTAGTACAAGTCTGGGTAGTGCAACATTTCCCTATACAGAGTTCTAGCTACAAGGCAGATGAGTCCAGCTTGTCTATATACAGAGAGTTAGCTACATGGCAGGGTAGTGCAACATTTCCATATACAGAGATCTAGCTACATGGCAGATGTGTCCAACGTGTCCATATACTGAGAGCTATCCACATTGCAGACAAGTCCAATATGTTCTTATATAGAGAGCTACGTACTTGACAGATCAGTCCAATATATCCATGTAGAGATAGGTAGCGTCATGGCAGACGAGTCCAAAATATCCATATAAAGAGAGATAGCTACATGGCAGGGTAGTTCAACATTTCCATATACATAATTCTAGGTACAAGGAAGATGAGTCCAACTTTTCTTATACAGGGAGCCAGATACATGGCAGAGTAGTACAACATTTCATGTAGCTACAAGGCAGATGAGTCCAACTTGGCTATATACAGAGAGCTAGCTACATGGAAGAGTAGTGCAACATTTCCATATTCAAAGTTCTAGGTACATGGCAGATGTGTCCAACGTTTCCATACCCTGAGAGCTAGCTAAATGGAAGAGCAGTCCAACTTGTCCATATATAGGGTACTATATACATGGCAGATGAGTCCAACATGTCCATATACTGTGTGCTATCTGCATGGCAGACAAGTACAATATGTTCATATACAGAGAGCTACCTACACGGCAGATGAGTTCAACATATCCGTGGACACAGAGCTAGATAAATGGCAGACGAGTCCAAAACATCCATATACAGAGCGATATCTCCATGGCAGGGTAGTGAAAGATTTCCATATACAGAGTTCTAGCTACAAAACAGATGAATCCAACTTGTGTATATATAGAGATCTAACTACCTGGCAGGATAGTGCAACATTTCCATAAACAGACTTCTAGCTACATGGCAGGTGAGTATAACATGTCCATATACTGAGAGCTAGCTACATGACAACAAGTTCAATATGTTCATATACAAAGAGCTACATATTTGTCAGATCAATCCACCATATCCATGTACAGAGAGCTAGCAACATGGCATACGTGTCCAAAATGTCCATATACAGAGAGCTATCCACATGGCAGTGTACTCCAACATGTCCATATTCAGAATACTAGTTATATGGCAGATGTTTCCAACGTGTCCATATACTGAGAGCTAGCTACACGGCAGACCAGTCCAGTATATTCATATACAGAGAGCTAACTACATGGCAGATCAGTCCAACATATCCATGTACAGAGAGCTAGCTATATGGCAGACGAGTCCAAAGTGTCCATATACAGATTGCTAGCTACATGGCAGGGTAGTTCAACATTTCCATGTAAAGAGTCTTAGCTCCATGGCAGACGAGTCCTAAACTTCCTTATACAGAGAGCTAGCTACGGGGCATCGTAGGGCAACATTTCAATATACAAATTTCTAGCTACAAGGCAGATGAGTCTAACCTGTCTATATATAAAGATCTAACTAACTGGCAGGGTAGTGCAGCATTGCCATGTACAGAGGTTTACTTCCATGGCAGATGTGTCCAATGTCTCCATATACTGAGAGTTAGCTACATGGCAGGTGAGTCCAGCATATGTATATTGAGAGGGCTAGCTACAAGGCAGATGAGTCCAACTTGTCTATATACAGAGAGCTAGCTACATGGAAGAGTAGTGCAACATTTCCTTATACTGAATTCTAGCTACATGGCAGATGTGTCAAAGGAATTCATATACAGAGTGCTACCTACATAGCAGACAAGTCCTATATGTTAATATACAGAGAGGTACCTACTTAGCAGATCACTCCAACATATCCATGTACAGAGAGCTAGCTACATGGCAGACGAGTCCAAAATGTCCTTATACAGAGAGCTAGCTACATGGCAGGGTAGTGAAATATTTCCATATACAGAGTTCTAGGTATATGGCAGAAGTGTCCAATGTGTCCATATACTGAGAGTTAGCTACATGGCAGATGAGTCCAGCATATGTATATTTAGAGGGCTAGCTACATGGCAGATGAGTCCAACTTGTGTATATACAGAGAGCTAGCTATATGGCAGATTAATGCAGAGTTCTAGTTAAATGGCAGATGTTTCCAATGTGTCCATATACTGAGAGCTAGACACATAGCAGACAAATTCAATATGTTCATATATAGAGAGCTACCTACTTGCCAGATCAGTCCAACATATCCATGTACAGAGAGCTAGCAACATGGTTGACGAGTCCAAAATGTCCATATATAGAGAGCTAGCTACATGGCAGGGTAGTGCAACATTTACATATACAGACTTCTAGCTACAACGCAGATGAGTCCAACTTGTCTATATACAGAGAGCTAGCTACATGGCAGGGTAGTGCAACATTTCCATATACAGAGTTGTAGCAACATGGCAGATACGTACAAGGTGTCCATTTTTTGAGACATATGTACATGGCAGACAAGTCCTATATGTTCATCTACAGAGAGCTACTTACTTGTAAGATCAGTCCAACATATTCATGTATAGAGAGGTACCTACATGGCAAACGAGCCCAAAATATCCATGTACAGAGAGCTAAATACATGGCAGTGTAGTGCAACATTTCTATATACAGAGTTCTAGGTACAAGGCAGATGATTCCTACTTGTCTATATGGCAAAGTAGTGCAACATTTCCTTATACTGAATTCTAGCTACATGGCAGATGTGTCAAAGGAATTCATATACAGAGAGCTACCTACATAGCAGACAAGTCCTATATGTTCATATACAGAGAGCCAACTACTTAGTAGATTAGTCCAACATATCCATGTACAGAGAGCTAGGTACATAGCAGACAAGTCCACAATGTCCATATACAGAGAGCTAGCTATATGGAAGGGTAGTGAAACATTTCCATATACAGAGTTCTAGGTATATGGCAGATGTGTCCAACATGTTCATATACTGAGAGTTAGCTACATGGCAGATGAGTCCAGCATATGTATATTTAGAGGGCTAGCTACAAGACAGATGAGTCCAACTAGTATATATACAAAGAGCTAGCTAGGTACGTGGCAGAGTTTTCCAACATATCCATATAAAGGGTAAAAGCGACCTGGCTAATGAGTCCAACTTGTCCATATATTTAGAGTTAGCTATATGGCAGACAAGTCAAATATGTTCATATACAGAGAGCTACCTACTTGGCAGATCAGTCCAATATATCCATGTACAGAGAGCTAGCTACATGGCAAACGAATCCAAATTGCCCATATACAGAAAGCTAGCCACATGGGAGGGTAGTGCAACATTTCCATATAAAGAATTCTAGCTACAAGGCATATGAGTCTAACTTGAATATATACAGAGAGTTAGCTATATGGCAGAATAGAGCAACATTTCCATATACAGAGTTCTAGCTACATGGCAGATGTGTCTAACGTGTCCATATACTGAGAGCTAGCTGTATGGCAGACAAGTCCAATATGTTCATATAGAGAGAGCTATGTACTTGGCAGATCAGTCCAACATATCCATGTACAGTGAGCTACCTACATGGCAGATGAGTCAAAAATGTCCATATACAGAGAGTTAGCTACATGGCAGGGTAGTGCAACATTTCCATATACAGAATTCTATCTACAGGGCAGATGAGTACAAATTGTCTCTATACAGGGAGCTAGCTACATGGCAGAGTACTCCAACATGTCCATATTCAGAGTTCTAAATATATGTCAGATGATTCCAACATGTCCATATACTGTGAGCTAGCTACATTGCAGACAAATCCTGTATGTTCATATACAGAGAGCTAACTACTTGGCTGATCAGTCCAACACATCCATGTACACAGAGCTAGCTATATGGCAGATGAGTCCCAAGTGTCCATATACAGAGAGTTAGCTACATGGCAGAGTAGTGCAACATTTCCATATACAGAGTTATAGCAACATGGCAGATGTGTCCAACATGTCCATATACTGAGGGCTAGTTACATGGCAGAGTAGTCCAACATGTTCATATTCAGGTTACTAGCTACATGGCAAAAGTGTCCAAGGTGTCCATATACTGAGAGCCACCTACATGGCAGACTTGTCCTATATGTTCATATACAGAGAGCTACCTCCTTGGCAGATGAGTCCAATTTGTCTATATACAGAGAACTGGCCACATGGCAGAGTAATGCAACTTTTCCATATACAAAATTTAAGCTACTAGGCAGATGAGTTCAAGGTGTTCATATATTTATTGCTAGCTACATGGCAGAGTAGTGCAACATGTCCATATATAGGGTACTAGCTACATGGCAGATGAGTCCAACATGTCCATATACTGAGAACTATCTACATGGCAGACAAGTCCAATATATTCATAAACAGAGTTCTAGCTACATGGCAGATCAGTCAAAATATCCATTCATTGAGAGCTAGCTACATGGCAGATGAGTCCAACATGTCCATATACTGAGAGCGATCTACATGGCAGAGTAGTGCTTCATTTCCATATACGGAGTTCAAGCTATATGGCAGATGAGTTCAAAGTGTTCATATACTGAGAACTAGCTACATGGTTGAGTAGTCCATCATGTCCATATAAACAGTACTAGCTGTATGGCAGATGTGTCCAACGTATTCATATACTGAGAGCTACCTAAATGGCAGATCTGTACAAAATATCTATGCACAGAGAGCTAGCTACATGGCAGGAGTGTCTAAAATGTCCATATACAGACAGCTAGCTATATGCAAAGGTAGTGCAGCATTTCCATATACATGGTTCTAGCAGCAAAGCAGATGAGTCCAACTTGTCTATATACAGAGAGCTAGCTAAATGGCAGAGTAATGCAACATTTCCATATACAGAGTTCTAGCTCCGTGAAAGATGTGTCCAACGTGTCCATAATCCGAGAGCTAGCTAAATGGCAGATCAGTTCAAAATATTCATATAGAGAGCTAGCTACATGGCAGAGTAGTGCAACATTTCTATATACATAGTTCTAGCTATATGGCAGATGTGTCCAACTTGTCCATATACTGAGAGCTAGCTGTATGTCAGACAAGTCCAATATGTTCATATAGAGAGAGCTACCTACTTGGCAGATCAGTCCAACATATCCATGTACAGAGACCTAGCTATATGGCAGACGAGTCTAAAATGTCCATATACAGAGAGCTAGCTACATGGCAGGGTAGTGAAACATTTCCATATACAGAGATATAGGTATAAGGCAGATGAGTCTAACTTGTCTATATACAGAGAGCTAGCTACATGGCAGAGTAGTGCAACATTTCCCATATATATTGAGCTCTAGGTACATACTAGATATGTTCAAAATGCCCATATACTAAAGCTACTTGGCAGACCAGTCCAATATGTTCATATACAGAGAGCTACCTACTTGGCAGATCATTCCATCATATCCATGTACAGAGAGCAAGCTACATGGAAGATGAGTCCAAAATGTCCATATACAGAGAGCTAGCTACATGACAGGGTAGTGCAACATTTTCATATACAGAGTTCTAGCTACAAAACAGATGAGTCCAACTTGTCCATATACAGGGAGTTAGCTACAAGGCAGAGTAGTGCAACATTTCCATATACAGATTTCTAGCTACATGGCAGATGTGTCCAACGTGTCCATATACTGAGAGCTAACTACATGTTAGATCAGTCCATCATGTCCAAATACAGGGTACTAGCTACATTTCAGAAGAACCCATCATGTCCATATACTGAGAGCTAGCCACATGGCAGACAAGTCCAATATATTCATATACAGAGAGCTACCTACTTCACTGATCAGTCCAACATATCCATGTACAGAGAGATAGTTACAAGGCAGATGGGTCCAACTTGTCTATGTACAGAGAACTCGCTACATGGCATAATAGTGCACCATTTCACATATACAGAGTTCAAGCTACATGGCAGACAAGTCCATTATATTCATAGACAGAGAGCTACCTATTTGGCAGATCAGTCCAACATATCCATGTACAGAGAGCTAGCTACATGGCAGACAAGTCCAAAATGTCCATATACAGAGTGCTAGCTACATGCATGGTAGTGCAACATTTTCATATACAGGGTTCTAGCTACAAGGCAGATGAGTCCAACTTGTCTATGTACTGAGTTCTAGCTACATGTCAGACACGTCCAATATGTTCTATTTTAAAATTTTTATTTTGAATTATATGATTGTTTACATGGGAGAACTTTAGTTTTGCATTCATTCTATCGTATATCATCTCACTGCCATGGTTCCAATCCCCTCCACGCAACTTCAACCACCCAAAGGGTATATCCCGGAAACCCGCCCCATACATTTCTCCTTCTTCCCCCCAGTGTTCAGCCCACAGTCACTTTCCTGCTCAGTCCAAAGTCCTCAGTCACTTCATCACTCCACATCATCATCCCTGTCTCCATCGCAGGCGTCTCTGTTTCTCTGGGTAGAGTCCTGCTCTCGGCTCTTCTCCATTGATGGACCCAGAAGCCTTCACTCGTATGCTAGAGAATCACTCCGTTTCTTTTTACGAAAGTTTTACCTTTGCATTTCCAACCCTCATAATCTGTCCTGATAAGCATTATTCACTACAGTATCACGAGTTACCCCTCTGTATCTCCTTTCATCAGCTCCGCCCAGACAGATTGAATAGTACCTGCTGGATATTCTGCCTTCCGCCATGCTCCCTAGCACGAGGTTCCCTCTTAAAAGCTTGTAAGCCAGTCACTTATTGCCTTTGTAGGGCCCCTCCCCATTTGAGTATCCAATGTCCAAGCTGCCCTTCTCCGTCCACTGTGTGTGTGTGTGTGTGTGTGTGTGTGTGTGAATGTTTCTTGCTGTGAGGATTTGTT
>NW_006408951.1:244415-245649 GCF_000296735.1 Chrysochloris asiatica
TCTGGTCCAGGTCACATGGGTATCATCTGTAAATGTGGGCGCTCTTGTGCATATGTCCTCTCTTCCTGTCAGTCAGTAGCTCCACTCTCCTCTTGAGTTCTCCATGGCCATGCAACTATCTCTGGGCCCAAGAGTCCCCAGGTCTCTTCACACTGCTTGCCAACCATGTCCCCAAATGGGTCCACAGAAGTCCACTGAACATTGTAGGGCTTAGCTTGCCGTTTCATTGCTGCTTTTACCCCACTTCCCCACATCTGTGATGTGTGTGGTCCCCAATCAGAGTGTGTGTTTCCATTGAGTCTTAGTCATGGAAGGGGGGTTGCATTGAGAGGACCTGGCCAATTGCCTTGTTGTTTCCTAGGAAGCGATTTGTTTGTTCTTGTAGTAACAGCCCATCTGCCTCCAATTTTCCTGCAGGTCTTTCTTTCAAGAGGTATATTTTATTCTAGCCACTCCATGCTGGTCTGCTAATCCTTTCAAGTTGAGATTTCTCATCTCTGGAGATCTGGATTTGGTTCCGGATTCTACCTATAGTTTTATGTATCACAAAGGATCCGCAAAAAGCCTCATTCATTGGGTACGCTGTAGCCCCATTTTAGGTATTTCAATCAGTCATAGGCACAAGATGGACTTACAAGCCTTCTAATGTGGTATTTCTGACTATTCCTTTCTTTCCCTCTCTAGTGTCAACTCTATATTATAATGCATGGGAAACCAAGATTAAATCTAACAAACAAACAAAAAAACAGTCAAGCATCTTAACATGATTATCCACCCATTAAAACCATGACTCAATCACCGTATCTCAGAGCCCTGCCCTTCCAGGCTGTGCATATATCATCCATTAGCTTTGTCCCTTTTAGCCCTTTCGAACTTGCCCAATTATTCTCACATGTGCCCCGTTTCTCCACTTTCTTCAACCTCCCTGTATATTGCCAATATGTTCTTAGACAGAGAGCTACCTAATTGGCAGATCAGTACAACATATCCATGTAAACAGAGCAAGCTACATGGCAGATGAGTCCAAAATGTTCATATACAGAGGGCTAGCTACATGGCAGATGAGTCCACCTTGTCTATATACATAGAACTGGCTACATGGCAGAGTAGTGCAACATTTCCATTTACAGAGTGCTAGCTACATGGCAGACGTGTCCAACATGTCCATATACTGAGAGCTAGCTACATGGCAGACAAGTCCAATATGTTCATATACAGAGAGCTACCTACTTGT
>NW_006408951.1:245749-255102 GCF_000296735.1 Chrysochloris asiatica
TATACTGAGAGCTAGCTACATGGCAGACAAGTCCAATATGTTCATATACAGAGAGCTACCTACTTGTCAGATTAGTCCATCATATCCATGTACAGAGAGCAAGTTACATGGCAGACGAGTCCAAAATGTCCATATACAGAAAGCTAGCAACAGGGCAGGGTAGTGCAACATGTCCATATGAATGGAAGTAGCTACATGCCAAATGAGTCCAACTTATCTTTATACAGAGAACTAGCTACATGGGAGAGTAATACAACATGTCCATATACACGGTACTAGCTACAAGGCAGATGAGTCCATGTAGTCTATACATACCGAGTTAGCTACATGTCAGAGTAGTGCTACATTTCCATATACAGAGTTCTAAGTACATGACAGATGTGTTCAACGTGTCTATATACTGAGAGCTAGCTACATGGCAGACAAGTCCAATATGTTCATATAAGAGAGCAACCTACTTGGATGATCAGTCCAACATATCCATGTACATACAGCTAGATACATGTCAGACAAGTCCAAAATGTCTATATCCAGAGAGCTAGCTACATGGCAGGATAGTGCAACATTTCCATATACAGAGTTCTGGCTGCAAAGCAGATAAGTCCTACTTGTCTACATACTGAGAACTAGATACAAGGCCAGGTAGTGCAACATTTCCATATACAGAGTTCTAGCTACAAGGTAAATGAGTTCAACTTGTCTATATATTGAGAGCTAGCTACATGTCAGAGTAGTGCAACATGTGTATATACAGAGTTCTAGCTACATGGCAGATGTGTCCAACATGTCCATTTACTGAGAGCTACATACATGGCACATCAGTCCAACATGTCCATACACTGGGTACTAGCTACATGGCAGATGAGTCCAACATGTCCATATACACAGAGGTACCTACTTGTCAGATTAGTCCATCATATATATGTACAGAGAGCAAGTTACATGGCAAACGAGTCCAAAATGTCCATATACAGAGAGCTAGCTACATGGCAGAGTAGTGGAACATTTCCATATACAGAATTGTAGCTACAACACAGATGAGTCCAACTTGTCTATATACAGAGAGCTAGCTACATGGCAGAGTAATGCAACATTTCCATATACAGAGTTCTAGCTACAAGGCAGATGAGTACCACTTGTCTGTATACTGGGAGCTAGCTACATGGCAGAGTAGTCCAACATGTCCATATACAGGGTACTAGCTACATGGCAGATTAGTCCAACATGTCCATATACTGAGAGCTAACTATATGGCAGAAGACTCCAATATTTTCATAGAGAGAGAGAGTTACCTACTTGGCAGATCAGTCCAACATATCGTTGTACAGATAGCTAGCTACATAACAGACAAATCCAAAATGTCTACATACAGAGAGCTAGCTACATGATAGGTTAGTGAAATATTTCAATATACAGAGTTCTAGATACAAGGAAGTTAAGTCCAACTTGTCTATATATAGCAGGATAATGCAACAATTCCATATACAGAGTTCTAGCTACAAGGCAGATATGTCCAACATGTCCATATACAGGGTATTAGCTACATTGCAGATGAGTCCAACTAGTCTATGTACTTAGAGCTAGCTACATGGCAGACGAGTCCAAAATGTCCATATACAGAGAGCTAGCTACCTGGCAGAGAAGTGCATCATTACCATATACAGAGTTCAAACTACATGGTAGATGAGTCCTAAGTGTTAATATACAGAGAGCTAGCTACATGGCAGAACAGTCCAACATGTCCACATACAGTGTACTAGCTACATGGCAAATGAGTCCAACATGTCCATATACCGTGAGTTAGCTACATGGCAGACAAGTCCCATATGTTCATATACAGAGAGCTAACTACTTGGCAGATCAGTCCAACCTATCCATGTACAGAGAGCTAGCTACATGGCAGATTAGTGCATCATTTCCTCATACACGGTACTTGCAACATGGCAGATGAATCCAACATGACCATATACTGAGAGGTAGCTACATGGCAGACAAGTCCAATATGTTCATAAGCAGGGAGCTAAATACTTGGCAGAGCAGGCCAACATTTCCATGTACAGAGAACTAGCTACATGGAAGACAAGTCCAAAAGGTCAATATAAAGAGAGCTAGATACAAGGCAGGGTAGCTACATTTCCACATGCAGAATTTTAGCTACATGGCAGATTTGTCCATCGTGTCCATATACTGAGAGCTACCCTCATGGCAGATCAGTCCAACAAATCCATGCACAGAGATCTTGCTACTTGTCAAACGTTTCCAAAATATCCATATACAGTGTACTAGCTAAATTGCAGATGAGTCCAACTTGTCCATATACTGAGAGCTTTCTACATGGCATACGAGTCCAAAGTGTCCATACACAGAGAGCTAGCTATATGGCAGAGTAGTGCACCATTTCCATATACAGAATTCAAGCTACATGGCAGATGAGTCCAACATATCCATAAACTGAGAGCTAGCTACATGGCAGACAAGTCCAATTTGTTCATATACAGAGAGCTACCTACTTGTCAGATCAGTCCTACATATTCATGTTCAGAGAGCTAGCCACATGGCAGATGTGTCCAACATGTCCATATACTGAGACCTTGCTACATGACAAATCAGTCCAATATATTCATGCACAGAGTGTAGCTTCATGTCATACGAGTCCAAAATGTCCATATACAGTGAGCTAGAAATATGGCAGAGTAGGGCAACATTTCCATATACAGAGTGCAAGCTACAAGGCAGATGAGTCCAACTTGTCTATAAAGAGAGCAAAAGCTATATGGCACAATAGTGCAAAATGCTCATATATGGGGTACTGGCTACATGGCAGATGAGTGCAACATGTCCATATACAGGGTACTAGCTACATGGCAAATAAGTCCAACATGTCCATATACTGAGAGCTAGTTACATGGCAGACGAGTCCCAGATGTTCATATATAGAGAGGTAAATACTTGGCTGATAAGTCCAACATATCTGTTTACAGAGAGCTAACTACATGGCAGAGTAGTGCATCATTTCCATATAGAGTTCAAGCTACATGGCAGATGAGTCCAATGTGTTCATATACTGAAAGCTAGCTACATGGCAGAGTAGTGCATCATTTCCATATACACGGTATTAGCTACATGGCATATGAATCCAACATGACCATGTACTGAGAGCTAGCTACATGGCAGAGTAGTGCATCATTTCCATATACACGGTACTAGCTACAGGACAGATGAATCCAACATTACCATATACGGAAAGCTACCTACATGGCAAACAAGTCCAATATGTTCATATACAGAGAGCTAAATACTTGGCAGATCAGTCCAACATATCCATGTACAGAGAGCTAGTTACATGGCAGAAAAATCCAAAATGTATATATACATGGAGATAGCCACATGGCAGGGTAGTGCAATATTTCCATATACAGAGTTCTAGCTACAAGGCAGATGAGTTCAACTTGTCTATATACAGAGAACTAGCTACATGGCAGAGTAGTGCATATTTTCCATATACAGAGTTCTAGCTACATGGCAGATGTGTCCAACGTGTCCATATACTGAGAGATAACTACATGGCAGACAAGTTCAATATGTTCATATACAGAGAGCTATATACTTGGCAGATCAGTCCAACATATCCATGCACAGAGACCTAGCTACATGTCAGATGAGTCCAAAATGTCCATATACAGAGAGGTAACTACATGGCAGATGAGTACAACTTGTCTATATACAGAGAACTAGCTACATGGCAGAATAGTGCATCATTTCCATATACAGAGTTCAAGCTACATGGCAGAATAGTGCATCATTTCCATATGCAGAGTTCAAGCTACATGGCAGATGATTCGATAGTGTTCATATACTGAGAGCTAGCTACATGGCAGAGTAGTCCTTCATTTCCACATAAAGAGTACTAGCTACCTGGCTAATGAGTCCAACGTGTTCATATACTGAGAGCTACCTACATGGCAGATCAGTCCAAAGAATCCTTGCACAGAGAGCTACCTACATGTCAGACAAGTAAAAATGTCCTTATACAAAGAGCTAGCTAGGTGGCAGGGTAGCGCATCAATTCCATGTATAGAGTTCTAGCTACAAGGCAGATGAATCCAACTTGTCTATATAAAGACAGCTAGCTACATGGCAGGGTAGTGCAACATTTATATATAAAGCTTTCTAGCTTCAAGGCAGATGAGTCCAACTTGTCTATATACATAGAGCTAGCTACATGGCAGAATAGTCCAACATGTCTATATACTGAGTTCTAGCTACATGGCAGATGTGTCCTACATGTCCATATATTGAGAGCTACCTATATGGCAGATCAGTCCAAAATATCTATGCACAGAGAGCTGACTACATGACAGAAGAGTCCAAAATGACCATATACAGAGAATTACCTACATGGCACAGTAGTGCATCTTTTACATGTACAGAGTTCAAGCTAAATGGCAGACGAGTCCAAAATGTCTATATACAGACAGCTAGCTACATGGCAGGGTAGTGCAACATTTCCATAATCAGAGTTCAAGCTACAAGGCAAATGAGTCCAACTTGTCCATATAAAGAGAGCTAGCTACATTGCAGATCAGTCCTAAATATCTATGCACAGAGAGCTAGCTACATGTCAGATGAGTCCAAAATGTCCATATACTGAGAGATAGCTACATGGAAGAAGTAGTGCATCCTTTCCATATGCAGAGTTCAAGCAACATGTCAGACAAGTCCAAAATGTACATATACAGAGAGCTAGCTACATGGCAGTGTAGTGCAACATATCTATATACAGAGTTCTAGCTACAAGACAGATGAGTCCAACTTATCTATATACAGAAAGCTATCTACATGGCAGGGTAGTGTAACATTATGATAATCAGAGTTCTATATAAATGTCACATGTGTCCAACATGTCCGTATACTGAGGAATACCTACATGGAAGATCAGTTCAAAATATCCAGGTACAGAGAGTTAGCTACATGGCAGAGTAGTGCAACATTTCCATAGAGCGTTCTAGCTACAAAGCAATAAGTCCAACTTGTCCATATACTGAGAGGTAGCTACATGGCAGAGTAGTCTAACATGTCCATATACAGGGTACTACTTACACTGGAGATGAGTCCAACATGTCCATATATTGAGAGCGAGCTCCATGGAAGACAATTCCCATATGCTCATATACAGTGACCTACCTACTTGGCAGATCAGTACATAATATTCATGCACAGAGAGCTAGCTACATGTCAGACGAGTCCAAAATGTCCATATACAAAGACCTAGCTACATGGCAGAGTAGTGCATCATTTCCATATACAGAGCTCAAGCTACATGACAGATGAGTACAAAGTGTTCATATACTGAGAGCTAGCTACAGAGCAGAGAAGTCCAACATGTCCAAATAAAGAGTACTTGCTAAAACGCAGATGAGGCCAACTTGACTATATACTGAGAGCTACCTATATGGCAGATCAGTCCAAATTATCCATGCACAGAGAGCTAGCTACATGTCAGACGAGGCCAAAATGTCCATATATACAGAGCTAGCTACATGGAAGAGAAGTGCAACATTTCCATATACAGACATCTAGCTAAAAGGAAGATGTTTCCAACTTGTCTATATCCAGAGAGCTAGCTACATGGTAGAGTAGTGAGCATGTCCATATACAGGGTGCTAGCTACCTGGCTGATGAGTTCATCATGTCAATATACTGAGAGGTAGCTACAAGGCAGACAAATCCAATATGTTCTTATACTGAGAGCTACCTATGTGGCAAATCAGTCTAAAATATCCATGCACAGAAAGCTAGCTATATGTCAGATGAGTCCAAAATGTTCATATACAGAGAGCAAACTACATGGCAGATGAGTACAACTTGTCTATATACAGAGAAGTAGCTACACAGCAGGGTAGTGCAACATTTCCATATACAGAGGTCTATCTACAAGGCAGATGAGTACAACATATCTATATACTGAGAACTAGCTACATGGCATGGTAGTGCAACATTTCCATATGCAAATTTCTAGCTAGAAGACAGATGGGTTTATCTTGTCTATATAGAGAGAGCTAGCTACATGGCTTAGTAGTGCAACATGTCTAAATACAGAGTTCTAGCTACATCGCAGATGGGGTCAACATGTCCATATACTGAGAGATAACTACATGGCAGACAAGTCCAATAAGGTCATATATAGAGAGCTACCTAGATAGCAAATCAGTCCAAAATATCCATGCACAGAGAGCTAGCTACATGTCAGATGAGTTCAAATGTTCATATACAGAGAGCTAACTACATGACAGATGAGTACAACTTGTCTATATACAGAGAACTAGCTACATGGCAGAGTTGTTTAACATGCCCATATACAGAGTACTAGCTACATGGAAGATTGGTCCAACATGTCCATATACTGAGAGCTAGCGACATGGCAGACAAGTCCAAAATGTCCATATACAGAGAGCTAGCTACATGGCAGGATAGAACAACATTTCCTTAAACAGAGTTCTAGGTATATGGCAGATGCATCCAACATGTCCATATACTGAGACCTAGCTCCATGGCAGACAAGTACAATAGCTCATATACAGAGAGTTATCCATTACCAAGGTAGTGCAACATTTCCATATACAGAGTTCTAGCAACATGGCAGGTATGTGCAACATGTCCATATACAGAGAGCTAGCTACAGAGCAGAGTAGTCCAACATGTCCATATAAAGAGTACTAGCTACCTGACTAATGAGTCCAACATGAACATATACTGAGAGCTACCTACATGTCAAAGTAGTGCAACATTTCCATATACAGAGTTCTAGCTGAGGGCATATGTGTCCAACGTGTCCATATACTGAGAGCTAGCTATATGGCAGAGTAGTCCAACATGTCCATATAAAGAGTACTAGCTACATGACTAATGAGTCCAACATGAACATATGCTGAAAGTTACCAACATTTCAAGGTAGTGCAACATTTCCATATACAGAGTTCTAGCTACATAGCAGATGTGTCCAACGTGTCCATATACTGAGAGCTAGCTACATGGCAGATCAGTCCAAAATGTCCATATAGAGAGAGCTAGCTACATGGCGGAGTAGTCCACCATATCCATATAAAGGGTACTAGCTATCTGGCTAATGAGTCCAACATGTACATATACTGAGATCTACCTACATGGCAAGTTAGTGCATCATTCCATATAAAGACTTCTAGCAACATTAAATATGTGTCCATCATGACCATATACTGAGAGCTAGCTGCATGGCAGAGTAGTCCAACATGTCCTTGTAAAGAGTACTAACTACCGGGCTAATGAGTTCAACATGAACATATACTGAGAGCGACCTACATGTCAAGGTAGTGCAACATTTCCACATACAGAGTTCTAGCTACATGGAAGATGTGTTCAATGTGTCCATATACTGAGAGCTAGCTACATGGCAGACAAGTCCAATAGTTCATATACAGAGAGCTACCTAGTTGGCAAGGTAGTGCAACATTTCCATAGACAGAGTTCTGGCTACATGGCAGATATGTGCAACGTGTCCATATAAGGAGTACTAGCTACCTGGCTAATGATTCCTACATGTACATATACTGGGAGCTACCTGCATGTCAAGGTATTGCAACATATCCATATACAGAGTTCTAGCTACATGGCAGATGTGTCCAACTTGTCCATATACTGAGAGCTATCTACATGGCAGATCAGTCCAACATATCCAAGTACAGAGAGTTAGCTACATGTCATAAGAGTCCAAAATGTCCATAAGCAGAGAAGCAGATACATGGCAGCATAGTGCAACATGTCCATATACAGGGTACTAGCTACATGGCAGATGAGTCCAACATGTCCATATACTTAGAGCAAGTTGCATGGCAGACAAGTCCAATATGTTCATATACAGAGACCTACCTACTTGGCAGATCAGACCATCATATACATGCACAGAGTACTAGCTACAAGGCAGATGAATCCAACTTGTCTATATACAGAGAACTAGCTATGTGGCAGGGTAGAGCAACAAGTACATGTATAATGTTCTAGGTACAAGGCAGATGAGTCCAAATTGTCTATATACAGAGAGCTAGCTACTTGGCAGTGTAGTGCAACATTTCCATATACAGAGTTCTAGCAACAAGGCAGAAGAGTCCAACTTGTCTATATAAACAGAGCTAACTACATGGCATGGTAGTGCAACCTGTCCATATACAGATTTCAAGCTACAAGGGAGGAGAGTAAAACTTATTTATATACAGAGAGCTAGCTGCATGGCAGAGTAGTGCAACATTTCCATATAAGGATTTCTATCTACATGGCAGATGCATCCAATGTATTCATATACTGAGAGCTAGCTACATGACAGACAAGTCTAATATGTTCATAAACAGATAGACACATGCTTGGCAGATCAGTTCAACATGCACATGTACAGAGAACCAGATACATAGCAGACAAGTCCAAAATGTCCATATAAAGAGAGCTAGCTACATGTCAGGGTAGTGCAACATTTCCATATACAGTGTTCTAGCAACATGCCAGATGTGTCCAACATGTTCTTATACTGAGAGCTACCTACATGGCAGATCAGTACAAAATATCCTTGCACAGAGAGCTGGCTACATGTCAGACGAGTACAAAATATTCATATACAGAGAGCTGGTTACATGGCACTGTAGTGCAACATTTCCATATACAGAGTTCTAGCTACAAGGCAGATGCATCCAATTTGCCTATGTACAGATAGATAGCTACATGGCAGAGTAGTGCAACATTTCCATAATCAGAGTTCTAGCTACATGCCAGATGTGTACAAGGTGTCCATATACTGAGAGCTTCCAACATGGCAGATCAGTCCAAAATATCCATTTACAGAGAGCTAGCTATATGTCAGAAGAGTCCAAAACGTCCATATACAGAGATGCAGCTACATGGCAGCATAGTGCAACATGTCCATATACAGGGTACTAGCTATATGGCAAATGAGTCCAACGTGTCCAGATACTGAGAGCAAGTTTCATGGCAGACATGTCCAATATGTTCATATACAGAGAGCGAGCTACATGCAGGGTAGTGCAACATTTCCATATACAAAGTTCAAGCTACATGGCAGATGTGTCCAACGTGTCCATATACTGAGAGCTAGCTACATGGCAGAATAGTCCAAAATGTCCACATACAGAGAGATAGCTACATGACAGAGTAGTCTAACATGTCCATATACAGAGTTCTAGCTACATGGCAGATGTGTTAAAAGTGTCCATATACTGAGACCTAACTACATGGCAGATCAGTCCAAAATATCCATGTACAGAGAACTTACTGTCACATTGCAGATGAGTCCAAAAGGTCCCTATATTGAG